>NC_089263.1:10479015-10616515 GCF_963930625.1 Muntiacus reevesi | reverse complement strand
GTTAGATAAATAACCAGGAAAAAATTTCTAAATTTTTATGAATTCCTATCTGATTTAACTGAACTAATCAGAAGTCTTCTAGCTACACATTTTCTCCCTCGCTTTAGGAGATATGCTGGTGTAATTCTTAACTGAGACGATGGTCAGGTCCTCTTAAAATTCAGGATTTTATCACTCAGAATCTATAACTCTCTAAGAACAATAATAACAGAAAATCACCCTGAAATATAATCTATTTCAAAGACCAACCCAGTTGACTATTTTTCTCTTCATTGATCAATTTGGGTGTATGTAAATACTAGAAGAGTGGATCTTTTGCACCTCCACCAAGGGTGGGTTTTGCCTCCCAAGAGATATCTGACAGTGTCTAGAGACAGTTTTAGTTATTTTTAGTTGTCATAATTTGGTGGAAGGGTGCTGACGACATCTGGTGGGCAGGGGTCGAGGAAGCTGTCAAATATTCTATAGTGCAGATAGCCCTCCTCCCCACCCCCATTCAATGAAGAATTATCCTGCTCCAAATAATGATGGTGCTAAATAAGCAAACTCTGCCGAAGACAGTGAAGGCCTGGATTGTGGCGTCAGAGGACTTGGACTGGAATTCAGCCTGTAGCTTCTTAGCATGTGACCTGGAATCAGTTGCTTAACCTGTCTGGTCCTTATCTTTGGAGCAGGAACTGGCCTCCAAGGTCTGGTGTGAGAAGTATATGAAAGAGTATATATAAACTATCTGGCCAGAAAGCAGTTCCATAACTAAGTTTCTTTTCCCTTCCCCTAACAACAAATCCTAAAGAGTCCACCTCGAAGTGAGCTCTAGCAGAAAATAATTTTTGAAGTGATTATATTTTTTTCTGGCCTGGCCCTTTGTCCCAGTTTTGTTGTTTCTGTTTAAATAGTAAATACCAGATAGAATCTGTTGGACTTCAGTCTTACAGGTTTGAGAGACTGCAGAAAAGTTTAGTTCCGAGTGGAATCTTTCTGATTGAAATTCCAATGGCGTTGGCAATTTTATGAACAGGAAATGGGAAGGTCTGAGAGTCAGGCACACCTACACTCAAATGTCATATCTGCATTTCTTGACTTTGTGACCTTGGACTATGTGACCTTGGGCATAAAATACCTTGTTCAAGCCTTAGTTTTACTCATTGGCAAAATGAAAGGCATGATTTTGGACTGTAAGATAATGCCTCACCCAGAGCTAGATGGTGTTGAAGACCTGTCTAAATAACGATAGTTTGAAGTATCTGCTCTTCTTGCTTTTGTTTTCCTGTGTCATTAAAGAGATGTGAGGCAGTGGCCTCACAGGTGGAGAGGACAAATCTCATGGGGCAGACTAGGGATGAGAGCTCACCTTAAGTGAACATCCGGTTCAGAGAATCCAACTCTACATGTTTGAATGAGATCATTGAACGCATTGAACTAGGAAGAAAGGTTCCTAATATCCAGCGTGTGGTTTTCAGAGAGGAAGTGGTCAGGTACCACACAGAACCAGAAGGGCTCTGTGACAGGCTGTATTTTCCAAAGATGCCTGCCACAGTCTCCTCTGAGACCACACATTGAGAAACTCTGCAAATTCATACAAGGTATTTTATTTTAATATAATTTTCGAAATGCTCATTTGTTTTAAATTATAAATGGAATGCATGTTCAAGAATGTAAGATTAAAAAAAAATAATGAAGTTAGCAGTGGTATTAAAATACCTTTTTGGACCAATTACTGTTTTCAAATGTGTTTAGTTACAGAGTTCAAAAACAAAATTATAAGTGACCATGATGCTTAGGCAGTGTCTTCACATGCAAAACAAAGTGCAAATTAAGATAATTATTGCAAAAATTTAGGCTCAGAACCTGCTTACCTAGACAGTCCCTATAATTAAGGAAAGGTGTTTGGGATAATTGCCTCAATTTACCCCTTCAGTTGTTTGAGGGAATGAAGTACCCAGAACTGGTTAGCATAGTTTTCCTTTCCGATTGTATAAAATACTTAATCAGACTGCTTGTCTCAAAATATTTTTTACTCAGCGAAAATCCTCTTTTATATAAAACATTCATTGACTCATTTGTCAAAAGAATCTTTCTGTTATCAATATCCAAATTACCAATCAATTTTATAAATTTATAAATTTTTTAAATGAAAACTGAACAGAAGCAAACAAGCTAGTTAACAAATTGAAAGCACATTTTTTAAAATGTAAAATGTTCCCTGGAATGTTTCTAACAAGTAAATTGAAATCTATGGTTTGTGTTGTGCTGAGTTATGTCCCATCAGATTTACAAGGACAATGGGAGTGACTGTCTCGGACAGAGTTTCCATTTCCTCCACCGTATGTGCAGATTGTTGGGAGGGACATAGGAGGTGATTTGAAGAGGGAGTAAAGAGTGGCTACAGTCCAGCGATTTAGAAGAAACTGCAAACATTTTTCCTCCCACAACTTAACTGAGGTACACACTTTCCAAAGGATGTGTGGCAGGTAAATTTTGGGATCCTTCTAATTTTCCCCCAGTGTCTTATATTAAATGATATCAAACACATTCTAAGCTAGAACTCATTATTAAGAATCACAAGGAAGATTGATGTAATATGAAATAATCACAAGAGGAGATAGTGGGTAAGCAGAAATTCTCTTTGACCTCTGGTCTAATCTTGAAGGGAAATGTAGATTAGAAAAAGCAAAGCTGGAACTCAGCATGAAATAGCCTTACAGGCCACAGGACATAGACCATGGAAAAACAGGGAGATGAATGGACAAGAGGAAGGTGAGGTGGAAACAGGAGCTACAGGAAATGATGCACTGGACTCTGGAGGACAACTTCCTACTCATATACTGTCCACATACTTAACACTTCACCTCCATTGTCTGTTTACTCATTTTTTTATTTATTTGTTTCTTATATTCAAGATGAACATCTTGAGAAAAGGCTGCCACTTCCGGAGTCACATTCTGCAAAAATGGAGATATAACATAAGAAGGATCCACCTTGCAAAATGAAATTTAAAATTGGTTTATTTCTGTTTTCCAGCCCCCAATGTCAAGCAATATACTGCCTACCTGTCCTCATTTCAAAGGTGCTTATTTGTAAAATCATGATCTTATGAGTAGTTGTTTGCCAAGATCTGTCGTATGTTTCATAAAACACCAAAGTATATTCAAAATTCAAAGAAACATTTTATTAAATCTTACTAGTGAAAGTGAAAGTGTTTGTCGCTCAGTCGTGTCTGACTCTTTTTGACCCCATGGACTGTGGCCCACCAGGCTCCTATGTGCATGGAATTCTCCAGGTAAGAATACTGGAGTGGGTTGCATTCTCTTCTCAAGGGGATCTTCCCAACCCAGATACTGAACCCCAGGTCTCCAGCATTGCAGTCAGATTCTTTACAGTCTGAGCCACCAGAGAAGAAAAGTCTATTCAATGGGAAAATCTTCAAGCTTTGTTCTAGAGATATATACTGCTTTGAAATGTAGCATTTTGTACTTGACAAACATGCAACAAAGCTTAATAATCCAGAAAAAATACTTATCTAAAACTTTGAGCGTTTGAAGTTTCAGAAATAAATGTGGCCAGTTTCAAATGTTTCTGGGGTAGCAGCAGACTCATCTGGTTTTTTTCACCAGGGCTGAATGTCCTGGTGAGGTGTGTGTGGTATGTGAATTGGTTGGGGTCCAAGTGGGACCCAGTTTTTCTCAGATCATCTCCCTCTCGTTTATGTTTCCTGTGACAGCAGTAACTGGAAGTGATCACAAAACAGTAGGATATTTATTTCCTGGTTTTAGCTGACTAATGAGCATCTGAAAGATCCTTGTAACTTGTGTGTGCTTGCTCAGACAGTGGAATGTCTCTCTTCACTCTGGTAGTCCTTCTAAAATCAATCAAAAATATTTCCCATACTTAGGCAAAACAAATAAAATAAACCAGGGCTTTTATTCAGTAAACAGTGGTACCTAATAACTATTCCATTAGTTAATTTTAATAAAAGAAGCAAATATTAAATGATAATGACTTCTTTATGTGACAAAAGCGAACTCCCTCCCACATCCTGCCAAGAGTAATTTTTTAACCGGGGCAAAATGGGAAGGGAAAAGAGAAAAACATCACCAAAAATATGTGTTATATATGAAAACTAGTAGATAAATAAAAAACCATCTTGAGAGCAGAAATAACAATAATAATAATGGCAAATCAAAAACGGATAGTACTAATTTTCCCTCCCTTTTCGCCACCTTACAGGATATCCCGTCTCGCTGCAGAAACAAAACATGGAAATGAATCAGTCGATAAAGGATTTTCTCCCATTAACGATGTTGGCGATTTTGTCCCATGGAGGGGAAGTGGAACATTAATATGAATGTTCAAAATCTATAGAGATCACAGTTACTCCCCCACCCCCTGCAGCTGGACGCAAACTTATGTGTGTGTGATAAAGAATGTCAAGCTAAAGTTAAATGCAGTTTATCTAAGTATGGTAATAAATCACCACCTAGACTGACCTACATGTTTAATTTTTTCCAACATTGATAGTTAAACTCTCTTTTGACTGCTTCCATCACTATTTTTGTTTTTCCTACTAAATCACAGAAAATTGACCTCTGTAGAAGCTCAATACCTATTCTTTGAAGGGTCAGGAAGAGAAAATAAAGCAATAGTTGTGAGAATATGAAGCCACAAGAGAGAATGAGGCTGCTTTCATCAGGAGAAATTCAGCAGTCATTCAAAAATTGTTCTTGTGATATTTTTCATTTCAAAGAGATCTAAATTCTTCTTAAACAACTTATATTTTTCAAAAGTTAAAGTCAAAAATGTTAATTGGGACTTCCCTGGAGGTCCAATGGAATTCAATCCCTGGTCGGGGAACTAAGATCCTATATGCCTTGGGGGTCAAAAAACCAAAGCATAAAACAGAAGAAATATTATAACAAATTCAATAAAGATTTTAAAAATGGTGCACATAAAATTATCTTTTAAAAATGTTAATTAATTTGATTATTAAGATCACAATGAAAGCATATATCAAATATGTAGTGGAATACATTAAATATATGCAATTTTTATTTGGCAATAATTCAAAAAAACACTGAAAATTAAATTAAACATCAGGTATAAATTAAAAAAAGAAAAGAAAATGAGAGAGGAGTAAAAGTCCCTTCCATTTCCAAGGTTTATATGACCTAGAAATGAACTTGTCCTAAGAATCAGGTTTAAGACATATATTAGAAGCCATAGACTTTCTATTTTCCCAGAAAGATAAACTTAATATCACAAATATTATCACAATGTTGGGATCAACATGGAGGGTTTGCTGGAATGAAATAGTTAAAGCAAGAGGTGAGGAAAGATTTATGTAATGCTAATTTCAGGCAGTTTTCAAAGTTAATGCTTGTCCACATTTGCATGGCCAGCTCTCCTCACCCCAGGCCCATGTGATCAGCTCTGGCCTGCTTGCCACTGGCATCAACTCCTTCTGTGATATGCTGGCTGCAATTCAACAGCGAAGCGTGCATATTCTCTACTGAGCATTTAGGGAGTCTGCAGGCAGTGACATATGATGTAAATGGAAAAACAGAAAAAACTATGACCCTGAAACTCACCATCATAAGCCATGTAGGTGTCCTGCTCACTGTTCCAAAGTGGGCACTCAGACAGGCCACCCAAACTGCTGACATCCTTCCTTGACCCTTTCAAAGTAGCTGTGAGCCTAATGATTGGGTTTTGGAACCGAGCTTCACAGGAATTGGTTCCAATCCTGGGTGGTGCTGAGAAAACTCCAGTCTCACCAGAGTTTGGCTGAGACCACCAGACGCGTTTCATGTGAGGGCCTTTTCCCATAATCTGACCAGAATGGTTTATAAATGTTCTGGAGAGCAAAAAGCAGGTCCCACAGGCTGCGAAAGGGCCATGCCCTGCTCGGTTAGGAGACCACACAGCCATCCCCTCTCCCTTCTGAGTATTTAGAGTTAGGAAAACCACAACACCCCTTCCTTCAGAAGCTGAGGGTGAAAGTGGAAAAAGACAGAAACGCAAATTGCATCCTACAGCTGAGAAAGCCTCTCTCTTGGAAAAGCTAGAAAATAAATAAATAAAGGGGGAAATCCAAATGGGATTGCTCTTCAAACACACAAATGATCTTATGTTAACAGTTGGGATTAAACAGCTGTCTCGTGGTTATGTGATCATAACAGATGCTGTGTGCAAACGTTTCCTGCTAGCTTTGTTTTGGTTATTGCTGTTTGTGCAGTTCAATGGGCTGAATTCAGCTTAAGGGATACAGGTTTTTATTATCCTTCTGTGCTGCACGGGCAACTTCATCATCTCTTTAAGAGGAAAGGGGGCGAGTGTGAGGGATAGAGGGAGAGGAAATGGAGGGTGGGCTCTCCGATGTCACATTGGGAATGATGTCATATTGATGAAATTCCAACACACTGATTTACCGCCACTTTGCTGTTAAAGTGGTCCCTAGTTCTATTCTTTGTGCCTATGTCTTTGTGTGTGTGTGTGTGTGTGTGTGTGTGTGTGTGTGTGTGTGTATGTAGGCTTGAGTCTAGTGCAGTTTATGCAGCTGGATTTATAAAACCTAGAGAAAGGTTTCTTTGATGCCTAATATTACAATGTAGTATTGCTCCCTGGTTTGTCTCTCTTCCTCCCATGCCTTCCAGAGGTAAAAAGGTACTAGCCAGTTTTGAATTTTCCTAGAAGTTTCATTTCATCCTAGAAGTGGGGATCACCCTATGTATGTCAGCCGAGTGACGTGGCAAACCATCACTATTTTGGGGAAGTTCATATCTGAAGCCATTTTGGCCTGAATTATATGACTTGTTCGAATCAAAATATCCTCTTGGCTCAAATTCTTTCAGAGAGATGCTGTGAATCATAACACATTTTGCCTACCGACAGATTTTATTTCTACTTATATTTTCCAAACTTTTAAAAAAACATGATGTAAATGGCAGAAATAATGTTTCTGGGTTCGCAAAGCACCTGGCTTCCATGAGGAGGAGGTAAAGAGAACAACGTGGGCGCTATTTAGCAGGGCTGGCGTGGGCTCTGCCTGCCGGTCCACGCCCCCGGGACCTCAATTCTTAGCTATAAACAGCCCGTCTTCATCCATGTAGGCAAGCATCCACTGGCCAGTAGCTCATCTATGCTTTCTGAAATTTTGAATGGGGGAAGGAGGAAGCAGATTCCATCGCCCAGAACCTTCTGTTATGAATGACACCTTTGAGTGGGACCTCCTACCGTGGTGGAGTCTCTTCCCTCTGGTATCTTTACTGAAGAGGAGGCTTTAACAATAAACATTTCTAAAGAACCAAACTTAAATTGCCATCTTATTCTCACTCTAAGGAGATGTTGAACGATGACTCTTCAGGGTTTACCAGCTCACAGAAAGAGATTAGCCTTTCTCTGAAAAGTAGCCAAAGCAGTCCCATCTCTAGAATGTTTTAAATCTATTTCAAAGCAACTACATACACATTCAACTCTTGATCTACTAATGCCTGAACAGCTCCTGGAGATGCTTGCCTAATTTGACACAAAAGCAAGTCAAGGTTCATCTTATAAGGCAAGGAACATATCTAAGTTGTCCAAGTTTACACGAGTAGTAAGTAGCGGAGCCCATACTGGTGCCCACATTGGGAATCTGTGGTCACAAGATACAGAGACTGAGAAGAGTGTTTGCTCAGGGACCCGTGTTGTTGTCTTTGCCTTTTTTATTTGATGGGATGGGAGGCTGAGAGGGTGCTTCACTATGTCTGTCTGCCTCTGTTGCCTCTAAATTGTGAAGGCGAACATCAACCTTCTTCTTCCAATCATTATAGGTGCTCTGGAAATACTGACGAATTTGTTTTCTATGTGCCCAGGAGGTCTACACATCAGCTCCCTTTATGGAATCAAGCTTGTGGCAACCTCAAAACAAGAGGCCCTTCCAAAGAAGATATACAAATAGCCCATAAATGCATGCAAAGATACACAGCATCTTTAATCACTCAGTTCAGTCGCTTAGTCGTGTCCGACTCTTTGCGACCCCATGAAGTGCAGCACGCCAGGCCTTCCTGTCCATCACCAACTCCCGGAGTTTACTCAAACCCATGTCCATCAAGTCGGTGATGCCATCCAGCTATCTCATCCACCGTCATCCCCTTCTCCTCGTGCCCCCAATCCCTCCCAACATCAGGGTATTTTCTAATGAGTCAACTCTTCACATGAGGTGGCCAAAGTATTGGAGTTTCAGCATCAGCATCAGTCCTGCCAATGAACACCCAGGACTGATTCCCTTTAGGATGGACCGGTTGAATCTGCTTGCAGTCCAAGGGACTCTCAAAGTCTTCTCCAACACCACAGTTCAAAAGCATCAATTCTTCGGCGCTCAGCTTTCTTCACAGTCCAACTCTCACATCCATACATGACCACTGGAAAAACCATAGCCTTGACTAGCCGGACCTTTGTTGGCAAAGTAATGTCTCTGCTTTTTAATATGTATCTAGGTTGGTCATAATTTTCCTTCCAAGGAGTAAGCGTCTTTTAATTTCATGGATGCCATCACCATCTGCAGTGATTTTGGAGCCCAAAAAAATTAAGTCTGATACTGTTTCCACTGACTCCCCATCTATTTCCCATGAGGTGATGGGACCAGATGCCATGATCTTAGTTTTCTGAATGTTGAGCTTTAAGCCAACCTTTTTACTCTCCTCTTTCACTTTCATCAAGAGGCTTTTTAAAGAATAGCCAGGAGAGATAAGAAAGCCTTCCTCAATGATTAATGCAAAGAAATAGAGGAAAACAACAGAATGGGAAAGACTAGAGATCTCCTCAAGAAAATTAGAGATACCAAAGGAACATTTCATGCAAAAATGGGCTCAATAAAGGACAGAAATGGTATGGACCTAATAGAAGCAGAAGATATTAAGAAGAGGTGGCAAGAATACACAGAAGAACTGTACAAAAAAGATCTTCACGACCCAGATAATCACAATGGTGTGATCACTCATCTGGAGCCAGACATTCGGGAATGTGAAGTCAAACGGGCCTTAGAAAGCATCACTACAAACAAAGCTAGTGGATGTGATGGAATTCCTTTGAGCTATTTCAAATCCTGAAAGATGATGCTGTGAAAGTGCTCCACTCAATATGCCAGCAAATTTGGAAAACTCAGCAGTGGCCACAGGACTGGAAAAGGTCAGTTTTCATTCCAGTCCCTAAGAAAGGCAATCCCAAAGAATGCTCAAACTACTGCACAATTGCACTCATCTCACACGCTAGTAAAGTAATGCTCAAAATTCTCCAAGCCAGGCTTCAGCAATACGTGAACCGAGAACTTCCAGATGTTCAAGCTGGCTTTAGAAAAGGCAGAGGAACCAGAGATCAAATTGCCAACATCCGCTGGATCATCAAAAAAGCAAGAGAGTTCCAGAAGAACATCTATTTCTGCTTTATTGACTACGCCAAAGCCTTCGACTGTGTGGATCACAATAAACTGTGGAAAATTCTGAAGGAGATGGGAATACCAGACCACCTGACCTGCCTCTTGAGAAACCTGTATGCAAGTCAGGAAGCAACTGTTAGAACTGGACATGGAACAACAGACTGGTTCCAAAAAGGAAAAGGAGTACGTCAAGGCTGTATATTGTCACCCTGCTTATTTAACTTATATGCAGAGTACATCATGAGAAACGCTGGGCTGGAAGAAGCACAAGCTAGAATTAAGATTGCCTGGAGAAATATCAACAACCTCAGTTAAACATTAGGGAAATGCAAATCAAACCTACAATAGCAGTACTAACTCACAACCATTAATATAGCTAATATATATTTTTATAAAATGACAAGCATTAACAAAGATGTGGAGAAACTGGGATTCTTTTGTACTGTTGGTAAGAATGTAAAATGGTGTAGCTTCTATGAGAAACAGTATGGCAGTTTCTCAAAAAATCAAAAACAGGATTGTCACATGATCCAACAATTCCATTTCTAGGAATAGTATCAAGAACATTGAAAACAATATTAGAAAGATAATTATATGCCTGTGTTCGTGGCAGCATTATTCACAATAGGTAAAATGTCAAAGCAGTATGAGTGTCCATAAGCTCATGCAGGAAAGGATGAATAGGATGTGGTGTGCGTATATATATATATTCCAGAATTTAAAAAGAAGGGAGTTACTAACATATGCTACAACATGAATGAACTTTGAGGACATTATTCTAAGTGAAATAAGCCAGTCACAGAAAACAAATACCATATGATCCCATTTATATTACATTCTTAGACTAGTCAAACTTAAAGAAACAGACAGCAGAATGATGGTTGCAGGGGCGGAGAGAGGAGGGAGGGGGAGCTGGTGTTTAATGGATACAGAGTTTCAGTTTGGGAAGATGAAAAAGTTCTGAAGATACATGACGGTGATGACTGAACAACAATATGAATGCACACAACACCACTGAACTGAACTCCGTGCTGAAAATTTCATGCTATATGTAGTTTACCACAATAAACAGTAAGAACAAAGCCATTACAGTCACCTAAGACTCAAAGTTTAAGTCTCTAAAAACTGCTTTCCCTGCATTGTGCCCTGGCCCCTTCTCCACTGTAAGTCTGAACACAACACATACTCAGCTTTTCAGCATGATTGCGTGTCCAGATACTGCAGTGTGTACAGACTAAATGTCGGTGGGAGAAATGCGAATCAAGTCATCAAAGAGGCTTGATTTATATCCTTTCCTTGACGATCAGAAGTATCTCTAGGATCTTCATTCTTTTCAGGCTTGATACCAATTAAAATGCAAATCTTTCCAAGAGAGAATGTTTTAAGCATTTTCATCTTTGAATGAAATTCAGATCCTTTTATCTTCTGCCTCTTTTTCTAAAACAAAGCTTCTTTTAATTACAAAAGTAATAGAGAAAAAGGGTTAATAGGAATACACACCAAGAACACTTACACACTGTCAAGACGGAGACAGTCCAATAGCAGAGCGGGAGAAGAGACATGCAGAGCCAGTCCAGGTGGCCGCCAAGCAAAGAGATGGTCAAATCACTAAGCAGCAGGAAAATGAAAATAACAAAACAGCCAAGTATCACTTTAATTCACCAAACTGGTACTTTGTTTAATGCTACATCAACCACCGAGGACAGGGATATGTGGGAAAGGGTGCATTCATACACCACTGGTAAAAATGTGAAGACTTCTTGCATTTTAGAAAAGCAATCTGATCAGTTCAGTTCTGTCACTCAGTCGTGTCTGACTCTTTGTAACCGCATGAATCACAGCACGCCAGGCTTCCCTGTCCATCACCAACTCATGGAGTTTACTCAAGCTCATGTCCATCGAATTGGTGGTGCCATCCAACCATCTCATCCTCTGTTGTCCCCTTCTCCTCCTGCCTTCCATCTTTCCCAGCATCAGGGTCTTTTCAAATGAGTCAGTTCTTTGCATCAGGTGACCAAATATTAGAGTTTCAGCTTCAGCATCAGTCCTTCCAATGAATATTCAGGACTGATTTCCTTTAGGATGGACTGGTTCGATCTCCTTGCAGTCCAAGGGACTCTCAAGAGTCTTCTCCAACATCACAATTCAAAAGCATCAGTTCTTCAGTGCTCAGATTTTACAGTCCAACTCTCATATTCATACATGACTACTGGAAAAACCATAGCTTTGAACAGACTGACCTTTGTTGGCAAAGTAATGTCTCTGCTTTTTAATATGTTGTCTAGGTTGGTCATAACTTTTCTTCCAAGGAGCAAATGTCTTTTAATTTCATGGCTGCAGTCACCATCTGCAGTGATTTTGGAGCCCCCAAAAATAAAGTCTCTCACTGTTTCCATTGTTTCCCCATCTATTTGCCATGAAGTGATGGACCCAGATGCCATGATCTTAGTTTTGTAAATGTTGAGTTTCAGGCCAACATTTTCACTCTCCTCTTTTACTTTCATCAAGAGGCTCTTTAGTTCTTCTTTGCTTTCTGTCATAAGTGTGGTATCATCTGTATATCTGAGGTTATTGATATTTCTCCTGGCAATCTTGTTTCCAGTTTGTGCTTCAAAGACTTTTTATATTTTAGAAAAGCAATCTAAGAGCATATTTTAAAAGTACATATATTCTTCCACTCAATAGTCCCATCCTTAAAAGTCTACCCCAAGAAATGAATAAATGAAATGAATGAAACCGTCTCTTTCTGTTTTAGTCAGTATGTAGGATATTGATGGTTATATATACATATAAATATAAATATATATATATATATAAACATTCATATATTTGAATGTTTGCTACATAGTGACAAAAAAATAAGTTCAGTACATTCATGCCATGGACAATGATTCAATCACTAGAAAGAAAAAAATTAGAGGCATATCAGATGACTTAGATGAAATTCCGTGAAGAATTGCTGAATAGGAAAATCTTTGGGTATAGCCCATTTTGGAAAAAACAAGTAGTGACACACACATACACACTCCAAACTTGCATACTCTTATCTTTTGTATCACCCACAGAGGATCATAGGATATATAGTGGATAAGAATGTACATTCCTGAAGACATATGGAAGGATTCTTTCTAGGTAATTCACATTATTTCCCTGTGGAGGAGTAGGCTGATGTGTGTAGAGAGAAAAAAGGGGAAAGTGAGTTTATAAGTTGAAAAGAAAAAGAAAAACAAAAACAAATGGAATAAAAAATGGAAATGCCTCTTTTGAATTGCTTCTTTCTATATGCCCGTATTGTTGATGCTCTTTAGTTGCCAAGTCACGTCTGACTCATTGAGACCCAGTGGACTGTAGCCCGCCAGGCTCTTCTGTCTGTGGGATTTCCCAGGCAAGAATACTGGAGTGGGTTGCCACTGGAGTGGATTTCCTTCTCCAGGGGATATTCCCAACTCAGGAATTGAACCCACATCTCCTGCATTGGCAGGCCAATTCTTTACCACCAAACCATAAGAGAAGTCATAAGTCACTATGTAAAGTGAAATCCTTAGTCGGATGTCTGACTCTTAGTCATGTCTGACTCTTTGCAACCCCCTGGACTGTTGCCCACCAAACTTCTCTGTCCATGGGATTCTCCAGGCAAAAATACTTGAGTGGACAGCTATTCCCTTCTCCAGCGGATCTTCTAGACCCAGGAAACAAATTTGGGTCTCCTGCATCAGCAGGCAATTCCTTACCACTGAGCCACCAAGGAAGCCATATGTCAGTACACATATAAGTAAATTTATATTAAAACATAAAACCAAATTACAGTACCTTTTATAACTAAAAGAGGAAAAAAGTAAGGCTTCATGAGAGATACTGCCTGCTGCTCCTGGGATGATGATTACTTTGCTCAGTTACAGCCTAAAACCGGTGACTCAGAGCATTCGATATGAGTTCTGATGATGCAGATAATTCATTTGGCATGAAATGGCTATCATTTTGCTGTTCCGTAGGAAGCAGAGGTACTGAGGAGGGGATACTTCACAGCTCAGCATCATGCCCTAAAAATGTAAAGTGTGGTGTTATCTCCACCAAGTACTGAAACAGAACTCCATCAGTTATTATTCTGAGAAGTAATCAAACACAAACAACCAAGCTACACACACAGAACTCATTTCCCAGTTCCAAGAAGGTGTCTTAGAAAGGAGAGGCTGAAGAGAGCAATGCAGAACCATACTTGCCTGGTGGAAGGACGTACTTTTCAACACAGATCATCCTTTTAACTGGTTTCCTAATTTGCATTTCTAAAACTGGAATACAGTTTGAAAAAGTGAAGATGGGGCTGTGTAAAGCCATGAAATTTCCCTTCGCAACTTATTCACTTTGATTCATTTCTCTGTTGGCCAGTATATAAGTGTGAATTTACTTTCAAAAATCATAATTCACACATGATCAATTTTCAAAATATTTGAAAATGTACCTATGAAGCTTTTCCATACCAGAAGAAACGTGATTAGTGGCAACAGAGATGAATCACAGTCTGTTTCCCCTATAAGTGAGGAGAGGCTTTTTATTATGTTCGGCATTTTCAACAAAAACATGTCTGTCAGCCCAGTTTGTGTTATTTTTTAGGTAATTTTTTGTTTGTTTCCTTTGCAGTCCCCTGTGTTTGTATGATACTTAATTTAATAATTTAATTATCTTTCCAGTCTGTTGATTTCCCACTGAGGTTGCTTATACTGGTATGGATACATCTGATATACATATTTTAGTTTTTCTAACAGTAAAGTTTTCTTTAATGTTGTCTTTGAGTTTTGTTTCCATTCCAGCTGTCCTGTCTTCTTCCTCCAGGACTCATAGCTTCTTAGATTCCATCTTTATTTTGTGATCAACACTACTGTATTTTCACAAATATATTTTTCTTTTGAGTTCTTAAATTTGTTCTTGATATCACTAGTAGAGTTTTCTGTGTTTAATTATTTTCAACATGATATCTACCCTTTGCTGCTATCAATTATGGCTTTAATTCTGCAATTCCAATTTTAGTGTGGTTTGTCTAACTGGTATGATACATCTCAGTTAGATATTATGCAAAGACTCAAAACTTGAAATTTCTTAATTTTATTCAGTTCAGTTCAGTTCAGTTCAGTCGCTCAGTCATGTCTGACTCTTTGCAACCCATGAATCGCAGCACGCCAGGCCTCCCTGTCCATCACCAACTCCCGGAGTTTACCCAAACCCATGTCCATCGAAGTCGGTGATGCCATTCAGCCATCTTATCCTCTGTCGTCCCCTTCTCCTCCTGCCCCCAATCCCTCCCAGCATCAGGGTCTTTTCCAATGAGTCAACTCTTCGCATGAGGTGGCCAAAGTATTGGAGTTTCAGCATCAGCATCAGTCCTGCCAATGAACACCCAGGACTGATCTCCTTCAGGATGGACTGGTTGGATCTCCTTGCAGTCCAAGGGACTCTCAAGAGTCTTCTCCATCACCACAGTTCAGAAGCATCAATTTTTCGGTGCTCAGCTTTCTTTACCATCCAACTGTCACATCCATACGTGACCACTGGAAATTGACCCTTGACTAGCTGGACCTTTGTTGGCAAAGTAATGTCTCTGCTTTTTAATATGCTATCTAGGTTGGTCATAACTTTCCTTCAAGGTGTAAGTGTCTTTTAATTTCATGGCTGCAATCACCATCTGCAGTGATTTTAGAGCCCCCCAAAATAAAGTCTGACACTGTTTCCACTGTCTCCCCATCTATTTCCCATGAGGTGATGGGCCCAGATGACATGATCTTAGTTTTATGAATGTTGAACTTTAAGCCAACTTTTTCACTCTCCTCCTTCACTTTCAGCAAGAAGTTTTTTAGTTCCTCTTCACTTTCTGCCATATTAAGTTCACTTAATTTCTCTCAAACGGCAGCCACTTCCACAGATCCCAAAATATATGTTACTACTTTCAATAATACTCCTTAAGATATATATATATATATGTGTGTGTGTGTGTGTGTGTGTGTATGTATATATATATACACATATGAAAAGGAAATGGCAACCTATTCCAGTACTCTTGCCTGGGAAGTCCCATGGTCAGAAGAATCTGGCAGGCTATAGTCCAGGGGGTCTCTAAAGGGTTAGGCATGACTTAGTGACCAAATAGCAACAAACATATACCTTATATCTCAGGAGGTCAGAACTTTCTAGCTCAGGAGGTCAGGAGTCTAAAGCAGGTTACTAGGGCTATATTCTTTCTAAAGACTAGGGGACCGTCTGCTCCCTAGCCTTCTCCAGCTTCTAGAAGCGCCTGCTTCCCTGTGCTTGTGGCCCATGTCACTCTAGCCTCTTCCTCAGCTGCATCTTTTTCTCTAACTCTGACCCTCCTTTCTCTCTTATCCCTTGTGATTACATTGGATAATTCAGAATAATCTCCCCATCTCAAGGACCTTAATCACATCTCCAAAGTTACCTTTTCCCATGTAAAAAACTATGTCCACGAGCTTGTAAAACTAGGGCATGGACATCTTTGGAGGACTATTATTCAGCCTGCATGTGGGCCAAGTTGCTTCAGTTGTGTCCCACTCTTTGTGACCCCATGGACCGTAGCCCACCAGGCTTCCCTGTCCGTGGGATTCTCCAGGCAACAGTACTTGAATGGGTTGCCATGCCCCCCTCCAAGGGACCTTCCTGACTCAGGGATCGAACTCTGTCTCTTGTCTCCTGCATTGGCAAGTGGGTTCTTTACCACTAGTACCACCTAGGAAACCAGTTAATCAGCCTACTGTAGTTAAATTCAGGCTTCCCTCAAAGCTCAGTTGATAAAGAATTTGCCTGTGATGCAGGAGACCTGGGTTCAATCCCTGAGTTGGGAAGATCCCCTGGAGAAGGGAAAGACCACCCCCTCCAATGTTCTGACCTGGAGAATTCCATGAACTGTATAGTACATGGGGTCGCAGAGAGTTGGACACGACTGAGTGACTTTCACTTTCATAGTTAAATTCATATAGAATTTTCTCAGTCACTGGCACGTTTACAAAAGCTCGCTAGGTCTTTTCTTCTAATGTCCCCTTCCAGGTTACTTAAAACCCTTGAAGACAGTTACAAGAAAGGGAGGCTGGATCTTTATCACGTCCTTTTATAATAAACAGTAAATGGTAAGCAAGAAATCTATGAGCCCCTCTCCTGGAGAAGGGAATGGCAACCCACTACAGTATTCTTGCCTGGAGAATCACAAGGACAGAGGAGCCTGGTGGGCTACAGTCCATGGGGGTGCAAAGAGTTGAACATGACTGAAGCGACTTGGCAGGCATGCATGCACGAACCCCTCTAGCAAACAAATTGAACCCGAGGAGGATGTTATCAGAACTTTGGATTAATAGCTGATGGGTCAGAAGCACAGGTGAAAACGTGAACTTGCAAGTGGCATCTGGAGTAGGGGGTGGGAGTAGCCTTGTGGGACTGATCCCTTCATCTGTGGAATCTGAAGTATTTTCACGTAGATAAGTGCAAGAGAAAGTCACTCACTCGGTCTGACTCTTTGCAATCCCATGAACTGTATAGTCCATGGAATTCTCCAGTTCTGAATACTGGAGTGGGGAGCCTTTCCCTTCCCCAGGGGATCTTCCCAGCCCAGGGATCGAACCCATGTCTCCTGCATTGCAGGTGGATTCTTTACCAGCTGAGCCGCAAGGGAAGCCCCATGTAGATAACATCAGAGTTAAATTATAAGGCATGCAGTTGGTGTCACAGAGAATATTTGGTGTAGGAAAAACCCCACACATCTGGTGTCAGAAGCATTGTAACTGTGGTAAGTGTGGTATCAAGGTTCTGGGAAGATAAACTTTGGTTTATCTGAGGAACTAAAAACAAGTTCATGTGGATGGGAACAATGTGTTACAGGGCCATAAGACCCATGTTATAGGCCAAATTTTGTCCTTAGTATAATTTCAGTCTTCTGCAGAGTTTGAAGAACCGAGTGGTATGCCTCATTTTTTTTAGACTAACCTGAGACTGAACAAAAGAGAGAAAGTAGGAAAATCAAATCAGTTGGTGTTCCACAGCCCAGGAGTGAGATAATGCGGTCTTGGATGAAAGGATGCTTGAAGAAAAGATGGATAGAAATAGATGCCTGTGATTTGAATGCTTCAGGTAGATCTAAACACGGCTACTTTGGAATTTGGATTTTGAAGAGTGAGGAAAAGAGAGGAATCAAAATGATTTCCACATTCTAGTTAGAGAATTTACTATCGATTTAGTTCGATGAGAAAGACTGAGGTAGGAACAAATTTGGAAGGTTGAGAATCAAGAGTTTCATTTTGGGCACATTGCCTTTAAAAGGCCTGACCAAGGAGCAGTGGTGGAAAAGGCACCAAAATAGAGGTTTGCAAAGGAGGCTGAGAAATAGTGACCAGAAAGGCCAAAGAAAACGCAACAGAGTGTGGCATTGTAGAATCTCAGGAAAGAGAGACTTTTGAGACAGTGAGAGAGGACAGTGATGTTGGGTACCATGAGGATGGGCAAAGTGAAGTTCCACGAGCCTCACAAGAGCAGTTTCTATAGCTGCTGCTGCTGCTGCTAAGTCGCTTCAGTCTCTGTAGAGATGATGATAAAAGCCATTCTGGAAACAAAGAGTGAGAATCTGGAGGCAATATACATATATGATTCAAAATACTTGGACTTGAACGGAAGATAAGCATTCTTCTAAGCATAAAATGAATGGCATTCGTTTTAAGGCAATGAAGGATCAGAGAATATTAACGTGCCATTTAAGTTTAGTTTTGGCTTCAAATGTTAAACAGCCCCACAATAACAACTTGAACAAGATAGAAGTATATTTTTCTCCTTCACTACTTTGTCATTGTTGTTGTTTAGTCACTAAGTCATGCCCCACTCTTTGCAACCCCACAGACTGCAGCATACCAGGCTTCCCTATCCTTCACTGTCTCCTGGAGTTTGCTCAGACTTACGTCCGTTGAGTTGGTGATGTCATCCAACCATCTCATCCTCTGTAACTCCTTTCTTACTTTAGGCAGTAAGAAGTTTGGGGCTGCTATGGTGTCTCCCCAAATATCAGGGGCCCAAATCCTAAACAAAACAAACAAACAAACAAAAACAAGCAAAAAACTAACAAAAAAATCAACCAGTATCTCTGGTAAAGGATAATAGTTGGTCTTCAATATCCATTGCCCCCCTTTCCTTTGATTAAAGAACCTATGCCCAGGGGCCCAATCCTTCTATTGTATAACTAGGCTAGCATCGGCATGGGAGGAAGTGATGAAGTGCTCAGGCCCTGTCATTTTGACGATGCTTCTTCCACTTGCTTCCTTGTTTGCATGGCCACACCTAAGTACAAGTCTGGGAGATGTTGCCTATTGCAGGTGTTCGTGGGCTCAACTAAAAGCATAGTTTCTTTAATCAAAGCAGAAGGGGGCAATGGATATTGAAGACCAACTATCATCCTTTACCTGAGATACTGTTTGATTTTTGTTAGTTTTTTGGCTTGTTTGTTTTGTTTTATTTAGGTGTTGCACAGTTATAACTGTGTAAAAAAATTAATAAACCAAAATTGTTAGTTGCTCAGTTGTGTTCGACTTTTTGCAAACCCATGGGCTGTACTCTCTGTGGAATTCTCCAGGCAAGAATACTGGAGTGAGTAGCCATTTCCTTCTCTAGAGGATCTTCCTGACCCAGGGATCAAACCTGGATCTCCTACATTGCAGGCAGATTCTTTACCCTCTGAGCTATCTGGGAAGCCCAGAAATAAGCAGGAACCTTAGTTAAATTGGGAAATGAGTTAAATAGAGTTGGAAGACCAGAAGGGGGAGCTCTCATGCTCTGTGGTACTGAGTTGGGAGACACCTAGGTGAACCCTCTCTTCCTCCAGCTGAAGACCATGACCTGCCAATGGGTGTTATTTTAGGTGTACCCTTGTCACTTTCCTCTCAGTGATTCTCTTGTGATCACCTCCCTTTCTTGTTTCACTCCCTTCTCTCTTCTCAAAAAAAATGTTGGGAAACTCACAGACACCCAGGAGGACTTTGTCTTATACCTCAGCCACCTTTTCAGACCTGTTTCAGTTTTAAACAAGCTAAGTGTAAGAAACCGAGCATTTTCTGACATGACTATTATTATCATTACAGTTTTATGGAACAGACTCTTTTACTATAAATTTTTCTTGACAAGATGTACAGATTATATTAGGAGGGATGAAGAAAGGAAAGAACAGAGGAGAGTCTTGGAAGCAGCATATGTGTTTCTCAGAAGTCAGAACAATTGCCAGGTGATAATTAATGAGACATTCAAATCAGATTAGCTTTCCAAATGATTTAGTTATCACTCTGCAAAGTATGGGCTTTCCCAGATGGCACTAGTGGTAAAGAACTGGCTTGCCAGTGCAGGAGACATAAAAGATGTGGGGTTGATCCCTGAGTTGGAAAGATTCCCTGGAGGAGGGCATGGAAACCCACTCCAGTGTTCTTGCCTGGAGAATCCCATGGACAGAGAGGAGCCTGGCAGACTACAGTCCATAGAGTCGCAGAGTCAGACATGAAGTGACTTAGAATGAACACACACAAAAAGAAAGACTTCTTCCTGGCAAGGGCTCCATGGATGAAAAAAATCATGGACTCTCCATTCATCATAATCCTCTCAACTTCCTTCTCCTCTCTATGAACGCCTTCTCCTTCTCTTACTCTGCAGGGGAGGCAGCTCACCATGGTTGCAGAGTCTGAATTGCAATTCTCCGCTTAACCCAAATAAACCCAATCTTTGCTGGAGAAATATCTAGTGGACTATTTGTTTCAGGTCAACAACTGTTTAGTTGGTAAGCTGATCCAGTAAAGGAGTGCTGGATGCAGGAGATTGCTGGACCAAAGGCCACAAAATCCTCGAAAGGGAGGAGGGGTTAGGATTCAGAACCCAGGTCAAGGGACTTTGAAAATGGAAGGCACCTGTCTTTGGTTGGAACTTTAAAGGGAAAAGATAAGACAGTGCAGATGTAGGTGAATTTTACTACTGAAAGTTATGTAAAAGATGAGAAATTCCTAGCTGATGGCATCTATTTTCCAGGTGCCTTTTGAAGCAAGGTCAGCTTAAACTAGTAGTTTCAGGAGAAAGAAGAAGGAATGGAATTGTTTTTTGTCTTAGAGATCCAACTTAGCAGGTAGGCTCAACAGAACCTCAGGGCAGCATTAAGAGCCCATCTGAGGCTCGGGATTTTATACTTAACAGTCAAACCAAGATGAGCCAGGCAGGGTCAGACCACACTAGCTAAATGAAGCTGCTGGCACAACTGTGGAGAAGGCAGATGTTGATTTAATCCAAGGTTGGGGTTTGGCAAGGCAAGTACTAAATGACTAAGAGAGTGGGAAGTTGTTACAGAAACTTGGAAGGAAGTGATTCTAATGATCACCAGCATTATCATCATCAATCAGTTCCAATAACAGCTTCTTATTTATTTAATGCTTCATTTGCATGAGCACTTTTAATTATAAGGATTGATATTTTGTACTATCTCTGTGTTGTTTGTTAAAACTATTTTTTTAAACTATCGACAGTTCATAAGATGTTTTTCAGTATGTATGGAATTGTCCCTAATTTAAACCCATTTCCCAAATTGTTATTATATTACCCCTGAAGAAAAATAGTCCTGCAATTTCCTCATAGATCATTTCAGACTCTCATTTTGACCTTCCTCCTCTGTAAAACAAAGGATTCTCTAAACATGTCTCAATGTTTCATCACAAAAACTGTTTGGGTTTCTCTTATCTGAACCTTCTCCAAGTTCTCCATCCCCTTTAGAAATGAAGAACTAAGGGAAAATGGAGAGGTTTAACTCTCCAAAGGGCCACGGTGGTGGCTTCATTTTATACGGTGATGTGAAAAGATGCAGAAAGACGAAAAGGCCACTCTGAGATCTGGAAAGTTCCAGTCCTCGTGCTGACTAGGTGGCCCTTAACAAGCTGCTTGAGGGTTAATTTGTGTTTTTAGTGGCAACTTGGCTCTTGAAGGCATTTTCCTAGGAGACCAAATCCCCAGGCCATCACACCTAGATGAAAACAAATGCCATTTTTGCTACCAAGATACGCTCAGTGCTGTGTTGTCAGATTTTAGATTTACATTAAAAGCCAATTTTCAAAGTAAACTTCTGGGAAAACCTAGCAATTCCTTTTGACATTATTCTATAAGAAAAAAAAACATCAAAATATGATTTATTTTCAAGTTGTAATATGAAGACAGTAGGTAAGCTGGAATGGGCAAGGGACAATTCCTGGCCTTTAATCGCCTCTTTCCAAGAGTAGTCTGTCATGGTATCTTGGGCTTCCTTACATTTAACTACTACCACTACTATACTGGTACCACACTGGCGATGGAGAAGACTCTTGAGAATCCTTTGGACTGCAAGGAGATCAAGCCAGTCAGTCCTAAAGGAAACCAACCAACCTTGAAGATTCATTGGAAGGACTGATGCTGAAGCCGAAGCTCCAATACTCTGGCCACCTGATGTGAGGAACTGACTCATTGAAAAAGACCCTGATGCTGGGAAAGATGGAAGCAAAAGAAGTGGGCAGCAGAGGATGAAATGGTTAGATAGCATCATCGACTCAATGGACACGAATCTGAGCAAACTCAGGGAGAGAGTGAAGGACAGGAAAGCCTGGCGTGCTGCAGTCCATGGAGCCGCAGAGTGGGACACGGCTTAGCGACTGAACAACAACTACTATACTATTCCTCATCAATTTCCTGGGAACTGTAAGAACTACTGAGACCTGTTCCTGATTTGTTTCCTATTAAATCTGTCATTGGGATAAAATTATATCTTAAACTTTCTGCTGGAAGAGTATGTCAAATTTCCACTAAGATTTTGTATTTGATTTCTGGTTTCCAGAATATGTGCTTAATTTATGGTCATCTGCAAAAGGTGGAAAATAAGTTCTTGATTTCAAGCTCAGCTTGATTGTTGCTACTTTATGCAGAAGAGATGGTAGGGCGGGGTCCGTGTGACACAGCTGCACAGCCCCTCCACACAAAGTCACTGGGATATGGAAGTGACTCAGACCCCAGGAAAGGGGGGCTCATAAAAAAAGGTAAAATACGCATGTGTATTTGAAATATGAGTGTTTGTATGTATGCCTGTGTATACATATGCGTATAGAGACATTCAGGTATAACTTGTATAAAAGCACATATAAATACATTAATATACATAAGTATATGATATATAGAAGTATATGCTCCAGTGACTCAGCAGTAAAGAACCTGCCGGCAATGCAGGAGACCCAGGAGATTCAGGTTTGATCCCTGGGTCAGGAAGATCCACCGGAGGAAGGCATGGCAACCCACTCCAGTATTCTTGCCTGGAGAGTTCCATGGACAAAGGAGACTGGCGGGCTACAGTCATAGGGTCACAGAGTTGGACAGGACTTAAGTGACTGAGCACAGCACAGGAGATGAATATAAGTACATGAATATATGTATATTTGTATACATGAATATACGTATACTTTGCTGACAAAGGTCCACCTAGTCAAAGCTATGGTTTTTCCAGTAGTCATGTATGGATGTGAGAGTTGGACTATAAAGAAAGCTGAGCGCAGAAGAATTGATGCTTTTGAACTGTGGTGTTGGAGAAAACTCTTGAGAGTCCCTTGGACAGCAAAGAGATTCAACCAGTCCCTTCTAAAGGAAATCAGTCCTGAATAGTCATTGGTAGGACTGATGCTGAAGCTGAAACTCCAATACTTTGGCTCTTGATGCGAAGAACTGACTCATTTGAAAAGACCCTGAAGCTGGGAAAGATTGAAGGCAGGAGGAGAAGGGGACGACAGAGAATGAGATGGTTGGATGACATCACCAATTCGATGGACATGAGTGTGAGCAAGCTCCGAGAGTTGATGATGGACAGGGAAGCCTGACATGCTGCAATCCATGGGGTCACAAAGAGTTGACATGACTGAGAGACTGAACTGAACATGAATATATATATATATATACACATAAATATATATTATATTTATATAAATTGAAAATATCTGTTAATTTATCATTTGATTAAAAACTAGAGGCACTACCAATCTTAATTTCTGCATTAATTGTCCCCAAAGCAAATGAAAAGTAATATTCTTAATAAACATTTCTTCAAAGGAGTCTTTTTCCATTTTTTTAAAAACATTAATTTATCACAAATGTTATTGTCTTAAGGGGCTTCCCAGTTGGTGCTAGTGATAAAGAACTCACCTGCCGATGTAGGAGATGTAGGAGACATAGGTTCAATCCCTGGGTTGGGAAGATTCCCCTGGAGGAGGGCATGGCAACATACTCCATATTCTTGCCTGGAGAATCCCATGAACTTAGGAGCTTGATGGGCTACAATCCATAGGGTCACAAAGAATTGGACATGATTGAAGCAACCTAGCATGAAGCACATAGCCTTAAACTCACCAATGTCTTTTCTACTGTACTTTTCAACAAATGATTTCTGGTACATTTGTGAAATGTCACAGATGGGCCATGTCCCAAATGATCAGGGTACTTGTGGTACCTGGTATTTGACTCCCAGGCCCTGCGCTCCAGGCTGGATGGAGTGTGGAAAGAAAAGGATGCCTCTATTTGCCTTTGTCTTTAAGAAAGTGAGTAATTGCGTCTCTCCTCACCTAGTCCCTCCATGGAGAATTTACTGGCCCAAATTTTTTAAAAATCTCCTACCACACTCCCATTTTCTGTAAGTGCAATTAGTTGCAGGTACAAAATTTGGAGCAAAGAGGCCTCTGGTGGCCTCTTGTGCCTGCAGTTATCCAACTGTGGCTGCAGTTTTTCAGTGCACAACTGATTGCACCCACAAAAGGAAAGACTGAACTCCGAAAATGGGTCCCTTTAAGACAGCTGGGGGATTGTACGCCTCAGGTTGGCAAATTGCAATCTTTTCTAGAGGCACGGCCATCACTCTGGCTCACAACTCGAGTAGGAAATCCATCTTAGGCATCTCGGTCGAGGGAGAAGCCCCCCTCCGCCCCCGCCAGGAAAACAGGTACAGCGCCATTGCCCCACTCCACTTTGATCTCGGGTGTACCTTGAGGTACCAGTGGGCAGTGAACTAGGATATTCAGCCTTCTGGCCTCCATCCCCTGGTTAGTTGACCAGTCAGTCTCCAAAAGGGTTTGAAGAGAGAAATTCAGGCACCCTGTCAATAGAACACACTTAACCAACTCTAAATTTGCTTTAAAGAGACAGCTACAAAGATTGACTTTTGCAAAGTGACTCACTCCACCATGTATCAAAAGACATCTGTGTGCCCCTGCCTATTATTAACTGTAGCACTGAGTTCATAAGAAAGGGTTTGGAAGGAATTCCAGTGTGAATCCACTAATTCAATAATCCGATAACATAAATTCGAGTAATGGATATTAATACTGTGTTCAAAACACACTCACAACTTCTATCTCTCTCTTTCTCAAACAGACAGAGCATGCATCGAGAGAGGCTCCTGATGAAATAATAAAACCCAATTCTCATCTAGAAAAAAGAATCATTATAGGAGGATGGTAATTTACTTTATATGACCTTCAATTGATTATTCTGTGGCTGCAACACAAATATCACAGGAGCTATTGATCGTAAAACCTACCAAATAGATCTCTAATAGCTTTTACTGGGCAAAAATAATTATGCTTGCACTGTGGTCAAACACACATAAACCAATGTGGAGGTATTAATGTATGGTATTATTACCCATCTGTCTACGAGGTATGGAGAAGACCCTTCATGGGAACACACTATGTCTAAGCCCCATGAAAGCTCAATATCCAAGCCAACAATTACAGCCAGTTACACTGAAAAATTGATTACTGTAACTAAAAGCCAGAGCTGGAAAACGGAGGCTGCAGCTTGCTGAATAAAAGTAAAATAATAACGAGAAAAATCCTAATTCAAGAAAAATCCTGGTGCTGTGGGTATGTGGATATAGAAATTGAATTTCTCTCTGGTGTTGGCAGCAGAGGAACTTTTCAGAGTCAAGAGTTTTCTCTCCAGCCCAGATCAAGATCAATGATCAACACCCGTAAAAGTTCAGGGTGTCTAATCAAAGAATAGATCATCTATCTCTCAAGGAAAAGTGTACAACATTATCCAGCAATGCGGCACTGCTGGCCACGGAGAGCAGAGAAAATCCAGGGAAAGAGAAACTCCAGTTTCACTTTGGTGAACAGCAAGAATGTTCTGATCATACAAAATGTGGATCCAGACATGGGAGTGTGATTTGGGGAAGCTTACAGTGGGCCTGAAGCTGATGAATAAAAAGCCACAAACTCAAGGTGGAATTTTCTAAGAAAAATATTTTAGAGTTCAGAATCCCTCAGTAAGAATCCCCCCGACTCCAGCCAATACTTTAAATAATAATGAAAATATAAAACTATCAATAGCAAAAACAATTTCTATTAATATCAAGGTATGAAAATGAGTAATGATACATTCAAGGCAAGAGGAGAAGAGGGTGGCAGAGGGTGAAATGGTTAGGTGGCATCACCGACTCAAATGGACATGAACTTGAGCAAACTCTGGGAGATAGTGAGGGACAGGGAAGACTGGCATGTCGCAAGGAGTCAGACATGACTTAGTGAGTAAACACTCACAACACAGTGATACATTTTTAGTATCTAGAATGAATAGACCAGAATGTGAATAGGAGTGAGCAAAAGATAAGGAAAAACTATACTCAATAACTTGTTATAACCTATAAAGGAAGAGAATGTAAAGAAAGAATATATGTGTGTGTATAACTGAACAGCTTTACTGTATATCTGAAATTAACACAATATTATAAATCAACTGTATTTCACTATACTTTTCTAATTCACAAAGAGAAGAGACTTTGTTTATCCTCTGTGGGGTTCTGTGCTGTGTTTGGAGGGAAGAATAAAGGATGAAGGAGAGGGGACACTTGTATCCCATGAAACAGAAGAGAATAATACCCCATGAGTCCCATTCATATATCCCATAAAACAGAACAAAATTGGAATGTGCAGCTGGAGGACTGCACATTCCAATGACAGGAAAGGTTTTCCAGAGTACTTCTATCCAGACCACACCCAAGACCAAGAGAATCAGAATGTTGCTCTGGTATTTTCTTTTTTTCCCCCAGTTTTAGTAAGATAAAATTGACATATATCACTGTACAGGTTTAAGGTACACAGTATAATGATTTCACTTATATACCTCATGAAATGATTACCATGGTAAGTTTAGTGAGCATCCATCATCTCACAGAGATACAAAAAAATATTTTTTTCCTTGTAATGAGAACTTGGGATTTACTATCTAAACTTTCATATCCATCATAGGGCAGTGTTAACTATAGTCATCATGCATATGCTACATCACTAGTATTTATTTATCTTGTAATTGAAAGCTTGCATCTTTTTATTTTCAATCAATTCAACATAATTAAGATTTATACAATTTTCATGCAACAGTAGAATATAAATTCAAGTTCCCACAGACTATAAACTAGGAGACACTGGAAGCACCTGTATTTTCTTAAAAACTCTAAGGTGAGTTTCTTGTGAAGCCGTGTTTGAGAACCACTAACTTTGAATTGAGACCCTTTCTACCCCTGGGAGGTCTCTAACAAATGGTGAACCTGGGACTTCCCACAGGCACCCTCCCCCAACAGCGATATAGCTCAAATGTTTGTTTCTCTTCCTTTTCGGCATTATCAGTTCCGGTTGCTAAAGGCAGGAAGGCTGGAGTCACTGCTCACTCTCTATTTCATGATTTATGATTCAGAAGCAAGACAGGGGTAGAGGGTTGGGGTGATGCTTGCTGCTGTGGTTGCTTTTTTTGTGTTTTTAAAAGATAGGCTTTCTTTGAGAAACCTTGAAGCGTTGATGTCACCAGCGGCACAGTCTGTTCTGTTCCAAAGCCTTTTCTGCATGTAATTGACAACTATATAGACGCTGCTGAGGGGAGGGTGTCCGATTCTGCTTGTCCTCAATTGTTCTCAAATCACATGATAAAGTAGAAGTTTTGGATCTTTTATACAGAAAGAGTTACGGAGTCCAGTTACAAAGTCTGTAGCACATTAGCAGGACTAATTGTAGCTGCCTCCACAGAGCAGCCTAGGAACTCAGAATTCCCAAAGCAAGGTGTTTGCGATACAATTATTTTGTCTATTTGGAAAAGGAAGACTTCCTGTGATTTGAGGTTCAGCTCTTTTTCTGAATTGTGGCAATCTGTTCTCATGACCCTTAAGATATGGGTTAGGTTTTGTTTGGGTACCTATGGAGACTAGCTATTAGTGCAGTGTTAATATTGCTCAGTTAGATCTTGGAGAGATATTGTCTGAAGTGTGCAAGAGGACATGCCGAATTCACACTCGGCTGGCAAACTCCATCCCTGGTTCATACTATCACAAACAGACCAGAGGCAAAGAACTCTATCACTTGCATGTGTTCTCACTGACTCTTCCCTCCCAAAGGTAAGCATCAGAATTCTTCCGGTTTGGGGAGACTATAAACGCAGTGAGGGCCCGTGGGTCCGCACACACAACATCCAAAGCAGGTGTCTGCAAAAACGAATCGCCCCGCGATCCTGCGGACCCCTGGCCGCCAGCGGCGGGCTCCGAGCGCACCCCGCCCGGTCACCTGAACGTACCTATCCAGTCCTGGCCTCGGAGAAAGCGGGGCTTCCCCGGGGCACCGCCAGCCCCAGAGTCGAGCGGAGGGTACAGGAGGGATGGGGCGGGCGGTCCCGCAGGTGTGGCCCCACCTGCCGCCCGACTGGCCGCGGCGGCGAGCGGGGCGGGAGCTAGGTGGGTGATGGATGGCCTGTCTCCCGGTCCGGGTCCGAGCGGCGGGGCGCGCGGAAGGTAAAAACGCGCAAGCTCGGAGCCTGCCGGCCCCGAGCCGGGAGAGCGAGAGGTAGGCACAAAAGGACCGGCTGGGAACGTTTAGATTTTTGAAGATGAGTTTCTATTCCATCTCTGTGGGAGAAAGCAAAACGTGCTCTGGGAAAGTGGAGGGCCAAGGACCTCGCAGAATTTTAGACTGACATTTGACAAATCATTTTGCCAACCGAACAACCCCTAAGCCTCCCCTTCCCAAACAGCTTCTAACTCCTGTTTGTCGTGTCTGTGAGTGATGCTCTATCAGGACCTGAGAAGCAGTATGAAATCAGACCTGAACAGTTGCATCCTTTCATCTCAGGAAATAGTGAAATCATTAAAAATACGTTTTAAAAAAATTGTGGAGGGGGATGCAGTTTAGATGGTCTGTGCAGGATAAGACAATTGGATATTAAATGTTTAACAGAACTTATTTTCAAAAAGAATAAAATGAGATAGAAAGGCATGTTCTAGAGATATCATCTGCAAATTGGAATGTGTAAAATTTTCATAATTTGGCTCTTACGTGTTTAAAAGTCACGAGCAATTTGAATATGTTTTGTTTATCCTTGCAAAAAGATGACAGCGAGTGGTTTTAGGCAATTCGATTTAAGAAGTGTCTTTTTGAAAACTCATTAGGTTGAGAGCGAGGGTTGAAGCAGACACACGGGTTAACAGGAAAAAATATATCGTGAAGCATCATGGAGATGGGACTGGGAGAGAGCTATTGTATCATCCGGGCTCTTTGGCAACTGAAGGACAGGTCGGTTCACCGTGAGCATTTCGTCCTGTACAAGCGGCGGGCTGAAGGTAATACATCTCGTGTCCAGGAGTAAGGCAGTCCTGGCTCAACGCTGATGCAGTCACCCCTGAGAGCAAAAGAGTTCAGAGAATATAGTGGCTTTATACATACATACATATATATATATGCATGTGTGTGTGTGTGAGGGAGATGTTCTAATTGTGCTTTAGAGCAATGACCAATCCCCTCTGTCTCCCCACTACACCACTAACAAAATGAAAGCCACGTTTAAAATAGCAGTAAGTGAGACTGAACCATGTCATAAAGATGTGCTTTATCTCACTGTGGTTGAAAAGTGATCAGGGGGAAAAAGAACTTGCATGCATTTCTCTTTCAAATGCTATATTTTAATTCTCTAAGTTTAGAAAACAGAAAAAAAAAATTAAAGGAAATCTAGTAATCCTATCAGGCTAACACTGATAGTATATACTGAAAAAGAAAAGAAACAAGTACACACATGAATCCATGCATTTTTTAAAAAATTATTTTTTGGATGCTTAAATACTTTTATAAAAGAGTACATTTGAATTCTGTGGGGTTGTTTTGTATAATGTCAAAATAATCAAAAAAAATATTGGTAGTAGAGAATAGCCCTATTTATCAGTTTTAATAATAGCATATTTTATGGAGCATATGTATGTAATTTCCTTAACCGTTTCCCGATTGTTGGATATTCAGGTTGCTTCTAGATTTCAGTAAAGTAAATACTACAGTAAGGGACATCTTAAGGCAAAATTTTCATGTTTGAATTTATTCATTTCAAATACATTTTAATGGAGTAAATAAGCCATGCTTTATGGACATTTTGATAGTTTCAAGCTATTTTACTAAAAAAAAAAAAAATGTAGCCTTCCATCCTACCAATAGGAAAATATTAGGCCACATATTTTACAGTATACTCAGTATTATTCAGAATATTAATTAAAATATTTGGTAATTAGAAGGTGAAAATTATTTCTTTTTTGATTATTAACAAAGTTGTCCTTTAAAAAAAATTCTTTCTGCTTCCTTTCTTCTGAATTTTTTGGTTCCCTTTTTATTTCATTATTGGTTTCATTTTTATTTCATTATTTCAGGTAGCCCTGAAGCCCCCACATATAAAAATAAAATAGAGTGTTTTTACAAATCACTCCTTCATGGTGTTAATTTTGAACTAAGGTAGTAACCTCTGGTTAAAATAATCATAGCAAGAAATCTTGGACAAAATTGAGTCAGGTTGCAATTTAAAATGATCTACTGAATTTAGGTTTCCAGCAGGCTTCTTCCACCGTACCTTCATGGTGGCACATAAAATGATATTATCATCTGTGAAATTACCTCGGAAACTTGAGGTACTTTATAGCAAGTCGTATTCTCTCATTAGGAAACTCAGACCCGTTGATTTTTGCACTGCCATTCTTTCAAGCCTGAAAATTTGTGTTGTTTTCTTAAACTGTGATGCGATCATTTAAAAATGCCTTCGTGCATTCTGGCACCTTCCACAAGTGAACCAGTGCCCAGTAAATAAAGTAGCAGCCCATGTCCCTTTTAGCAAAAGCTATATATCTGTTCAGACTTGTAATTTGCTCCGTTTATATCCTTTGCCCTTGAACTCTGGTTATTAACGCAATGTTTCTCCAAATGATGCCATATAACTCTGCTCTGAGCACATTCATGGTGACACCCCGCAAACATTCCACGGGCCAGGGCCAGCCAGGAAAGGAGAGGAAGGATGGCTGAATTGTGGGAGTTGCAGTGCATTACTCAAACGAATCGGCTGTAAAACTATGACTGTTAATATTCAAATTGCAACAAGGCCAGGGCCAGCCTTAGCTAATATTCTGAGGTCTGGTTGGAAAGCAATTTAGCAAAGTAGCTTTGATTAAAAAAGAAACAGCCAGAATCGCTTCTCCCAAGAAAGGAACTAAAAACCTTTCAAAGGATTTGAGGCAGGTGCTCTAATTATACATTTTAAAAATTATTATGGTGGTTTTGGAGAGGGGAACTGTTCAGTTACAAAATGCATATAGTGTGTGTGGTGGAACTATGGACCAAACTCCTTTGTGTAAACTGTAATGAAATATACCACTTATTTTTTTGGTTATAATTGTTTGCATCAGACATCTTACATAAGACAATTGAGCATTGACTGGGTTTATTGATTTCATCTAAAAAATAAAAAATTTACTAATGAATCTTGTGTGAAACTTTGGACAGGGAGTGGGACCAGTCTTCCTCACAATATTTGTGAAGGGATGCACTGATTCACCAAGCTAGTAATTTTGAGAATGCAGAGACTGTACAAAATCTACTTTGAAACAGACATTGTTCTCCCACATTTTAGAAAAGAGCATTTACCAAAAAGGTCTCATTCTTTTGAAATAAGAAAGTCATACATATGCAGTAATATGTCCAAGACAGAGCCTGTCCATATTTGTTTATTTTGAAATATTGTATTTGATTCAAAATAATGTTTCAAAAAAGTTTAGTTTTTCAAAGCTCTTTATTACAATAGATTTTAATAGATTTACATTGAAATGACTTTACTACAAAAGTCCTTTTTTTTTGGTTTGTTTTTGGCATTTTACCTGGAAGCAAATTGTTTACAGCAATGAGAGTTAATTTGTACACCTCCTCCCCAAATCCTAGGCTATGCATAATGCAGTTCATGCAAAAAATGTTGATGGGAATGAGAAAATAATATGCCATCAAATATGGAATTTCATGCTGAAACATAAGCTGCATGGAACCTCTGGGCACACATCTGTATTTTTACTGCTCTGTGTGCCTTTAGAAATAAGTAAGAAAAGAAAAGCTTAAACTGCTCCAATTGAATACACTATTAATTTTTTTTGATACAAAGCATGATTTGAATATATTTGCATGTCCAAATAGACACACGTGATTACTGCCAATAAGACATATATAAGCCATAGGTTCCCATGAACACCAAACACAGTGTATTAGCTGCTCTCATTCTGGTATTATTCCCAGAGGAAAAGGAATTCTAGCTTCCAAGTAAGATGTATGAAAAGTACTTGGGGAAAGTCTTTTTGTGGATATGGAGCCATGCATTTTCCTCATATTCTGTCTCTAATCGACTGTACCTAAATTGAAAGAGGTTTTTAACCTTTAAGTAAAGAAACCAATCTAGCGGTCTTACTTTGAGAACATTGTTTGGCTGAGGAATATAAAAACATCAATAAGGGGATTTTAGCATTTTTCTGAGAATTTTAGAATATCATACTTAATGAGTGAGCAGAATCATGAGACAGGCACCTTGGTTACATTATTCATCTCTAAATCCCCATCTGATGAGTACCTGATGAACCAGCTCCAGTCTAGTTTTTGAGTTAAATGCATAAAAGAAGGAAGTTGAAAGTTTATTGTACATCATTTGGAATGTACATCAACAAATTATGAGCTTTATAATACTGAGACTTTCATTAAAATCGACCTTGTGGTATGGATGGTTTTCTACTCGTGAAACCTCGAGCTGTTTGTTTTTATATATTTCATTCAGAAAACTGTGATCCCACTGTGCCAGTAAAACCAAGTTTGAGGAGCCTGGCTCACGTGTTTTTGAGTTTTCAGGGCTCAATGACTGCTAAAATGCACGTGAGACCTAAAAATGTGTAATGTGTTAGATGCATAGTCTATGTTAATTGCAAGTAGATGTTATGTTATTTGATACTGGACATGTATTCTGTTGATAGAATGATAATATAACTTATTAAGAATTCTAAATGTCTTGAAATTTGATGATTATCCACAGACTAAACTTTGGACTTTCCATCTTGCTCTCCTAAATAAAATGCATTTATACACAAGGCAGACAATATGTAGTATAGCTACACCTGCAGTGGTTTCAAATATCTGACTCCAAAATGTTAAGAATGACCATTCCTGGTTCTACCCTTCATTTCCCCTTTCATAGTTGCAGCTGCCTCCAACATTTATATTATATTTCTTCAGAATTCACTTTCCTGTCTGTAAGCAACACGTTTGTGTTGCTACATCTTAACAACTATTTCTTCCTCTTCTCCGCCTTCTTAGAGTTGTTTGAATTTGGAGTATTATCAATGGACTTTCCACAGAAGAGGAGGAAGATTTGTCTTTACCACTCCGGCCCCCAACTGTACTTACATCTTTAATAGTTTTCATACTGCTATATTGTATTTTTTAATTAATAGTCAGTGTGTAATATTACTAATATATTCTGCTGAGCACTGTGCTAGGGAATAAACAAACCTTTTCTTACAAATTTTCTGTTTTTCATAGAGTTCATAATTCCTTTGTTTTTAATGGAATTTTTTTTCCTTTTACTTACTTTCTAGGTAGTTGCCAATAAGTCATCATTAAATTCTCTGACAGTCTCCTCTCAAGACATTCATATACTTTTTAAAGTTACTTTTTAAAGTTACTCTTTTAAGACTTTCATTCTGGAAGCTTCTACCTCCTTTTAGACCAGCAACCCTTATCATTTGGGCGCTGCTGTCCTGGACTCTCCCTCCTGAACTATGCCCCATTCATCTGCTGTGTTGGGTCTTCTATTACTGTATGTCTTTTCTTTCTTGTTCTTGCTTTAGTCTCTTATATATGTGGCGCCCATCCCCCTATGGCTAACTATAAAATGGAGGGGGGCTTTGCAGTCTAAAATTATTCTTGTTTTAGCCACCCTGTTAACTAGTAATCTTCTTGGACTAGAATTCTAGGATAGAAAATCTTTTCCTTTCTACTTTTTTAGGTATCTTTATCAAAAAGTCAATTTGGGGTCATTTTTTAAAATTATAAATCAATGATTAGGTAATTAATATATTCTATCAAAGTGAAATGTAAAGACATGACACCCAAAAAAGAGTTTTACTATTTTATTTGTGATTATAAAGCACTTTGTAGTTGTTTAAAATTTTTACTTAGAAAGACTACAGTACTAAAGTATATAATTTTTCACCTTTCTAGAAGATTCTAATTGTGCATACCACATTTCCTAGTGTTTTCTTAACATCATTTTAATATTTATATTGTTTGTATGTTATTTTTAATGTAGCATGTTATTTATTATCTCAGCGATTGATTATTCCCAAAATTAGTAGAGGATTGATGACTATAAAGTGAAATATTATGAAATATGAATGTATGATGTCAAATTGAGCTCCACATTGGCCAACAAAGCAAAAGGTACCACACCTTAAAGAAGATTAATTTCTATTATGAGATTACTGAAAAGTGAAAATTGAAATAGGAGAAATAGATTATATATAGAAGAGTTATATTCAACAAGATAAGATTTAATTAAAGTAAGTCATTCCAAATCCTACTTGCATATGCAGATTTTGAAAAGCTGAGTGCTAGGCCTTAAACACACTTTCTTAAAACCGTAAAACAAAACATACTACCTAGCATTGAAATATTGTGGGGACTATTCTTTTGGATATGTGATTCACTGCATTTTACTTGAATAAACATTCTACCTTTACAGTGATTTATTGAATCAGCTTCCATAAATTCTAATTAACAAGAAATCTAAGAACACTCTATAAAATCATTCCTCCCAAGAACTGTACACAGTGAAGTAAAAGTGAGAGTGGATATAAAATAAGATTTTAAAAATATTACCAACTTTAATATCATTCTCATAAGCTTCACAAGTCCAGTGCAATATATTTCAGGCCTGTGAAGGTCAATACAAAATGACAGATTGAAAAACTGTACGTGACTTGCAAAAATCATTTTTAGGCAAGCTGTTTACCAAGACTTAAATTAAAGCTTACCTTGTATCAGACATTTTTGTTTTAACTAGATTGTGACCTCGTTTTCAAAGATCACTTTTAACCCTGGTTGTCAAGTAGATATTACCATTGTGAAAATGAGCTTGATGGCATGTAGCAAATACTGATTAAGTGCTGGCCCTTTTCCTTAAAGAAGTGAATTTTTATCATTGGAAATAAAATACCAAGGTTTTTTTTCTTTTCTCTCATAATTTACAACTTCTTCCTGACGTTGTAATTGACAGAAGGAGTGGGTTCCGGTGTTTGTTAACACAGGATTTGAGCCAGACGCAGCTGGGTTCAAATCCCATGTCTGCCACTTATGAGAAAGTTACTAAACTTCTCTGTGATCACTGGCTACCTCGCAAGTGAAGTAGGGATAATCACTGGTGTTTATCAGAAGTTAACAAGGTATGTAGGATGGAGCCTGACTTACAGGAAGCACACTCATAATCTGAAAGGCATTGTTGCTGTTCATGATTTCATTGTTGGTTTCACATCTGTATTATTATCATTTTCTTATATTTTTATTGTTAACTTAGAAAAGTTAACAACTTGCATTATAATTTTAGTGTTCTGGGTTTCGGATATTATATACTAAAGATATTAGAGATGAAGTTCCTGAAATGACATATTTTTAACCACATCAAGCTGGTTCTCTATGCCTGAGTGTCTAGCAGTTTGCTTGTTTTAGAACTCCATCATCTGAGGGTGGACACCTTGAAAGTTTGCAAATCTCACTGCTTAGAGCTTTCTCTGGATGAATCTGATTTAGAGATGAGCCTGTTATGCTTTCTGGTTCATTATGCGGCTCCAGTTTTCATTTCTAAGGTCTGCCTCCATGGCTGCCAAGGAGAAATCAACCAGACAAGGGGTGTACCTCTCTCTGTCCATCATGACCTTAGGACACTCCTGCTGGTACTATTAGAGCTCTTGTCATATTTCCCATCATTGCATGAGTTGTGAGGTGGGTGAGCTGATTTGACTTTGTCAGCCCTGTCTAGTTTACCCTCATTTTTTTCAGGATGGGTCTAAGCTTATTAGGCACAAATAAATGGAAATTTGGGTCACGTCTTATTAAACACTCTTTATTAAACATTTCATTAAAAACTAGTTTTCAGAATAAAGACATTTTCAGTAGCAGTTTCCAAAAGGGACCATTGACATTTCAAGTACCACCATGAATTCAGTCATATATTTGATGTCCTAATCCAATTATCATATATCAGAAAAACCCACGTTAATTACTAAGCATAGCACATAAAAAAGACATAATAAACACATAATACAAATGCACCTTTTGTTGAATCGTAAGGTATACCCTCTAGTGTATAACTTGGTTAATCATTCCAGATGTCTTCCATAGGTCCTGTGTCCATGAAGACTAACCAAGAGTGTCAATTATATTTAGTAATGTAGAAAGACAAGCTATATAGTTTGGCTTTCAAACCTTCAGGTCCAGATGTCAGGTCCAGTAGTCTGAACACCTTTGAGAGTGGTGGCGGGCAGAGATGGGCAGAGTGGGCCCAGTGTCCAAAGAAGTGTTGGCAAAGTCTTTACACTGTAGAAGGAACATAGGCAAGAAGAGAAGCTGAATCAGCCACTGGCTAGGAGTGGGGACCAGCTTGCACTATCCACCCAAGTTCTAGAGGAGATTTCAAAATAATGTAAATAGTAGATGACAGTTTTAAAAAATTAAAGACAATTTTTGGAACAGTTTTAGGAAAGTTGAAAAGAAGGAACAGAGATTTATACCCCTGTCCTCATATATGCATGACTTCCCCAATTATCAACATCACTTACCAGAATAGTATTTTTCCCCCCGGGATTACTATATATTGATACATCATAATCGCCTGAAGTTCGTCGTCTATCTTTGAATTCATTCACCCAAGGTGATGTACAGTTTATGGATTTGGACTAATCTATGATGACACTTATTAATTGTTATAGCATCATATAAAAGTATTTTCACTGCACTCAAATCCTCTGTGCTCTGCCAGTTCATCTTTCTCCCCCATGGCCAACCCTTGCTGTTGTTTAGTCACTAAGTCGTGTCCGACTCTTTTGCAACCGTATGGATTGCATCTCACCAGGTTCCTCTGTCCATGGGATTTCCCAGGCAAGAATGCTGGAGTGAGTTACCATTTCCTTCTCCAGAGGATCTTCCTTACCCAAGGATCAAACCTATGTCTCCTGCGTTGGCAGGCAGATTCTTTATCTCGGGGCCATCAGGGGAGACCCCCATGGTCACCTTTAGCGACCACTGACATTTTTTATTGTATCATACTTGGAGTCATGCAGTATGTAGTCTTTTCAAATTGGCTCCTTTCACTTAGTAATATGCATTGAAAGTTCTTCTGTGTCTTTTCATAATTTAATAGGTCATTTCTTTTTAGTGCTGGACAATGTTCCACTCCCTGGATGTATCACAGTTTATATATCCATTCACCTACTGAAGGACATCATAGTTGAGGTGGCTGTGGCAGTTTTTAAAATGAGACACCATAAATTCTGCGGCATTTATCAACTCTTTCTTTCACAAAAGATTTCTCTGTAACACGCAGTGCTGTTTTACCTACAGTACCTACAGTAGAATTTCCATCAAGATTGGAGTCAATCCTTTCAAACTCTGCTACTGCTTTATCAACTAAGTTTATGTACTATTCTAAATTCTTTGTTGTCATTTCAATAATCTCCATAGCATCTTTACTAGGAGTAGACTGCATTGCAAGAAATCATTTCCCTCGTTCATCCATATGAAGAAATTTATCTGTTTAAATTTTATCATGAAATTCCAGCAATTGAGTCACATATTCAGGCTTCACCTCTAATTCTAGTTCTCGTGTGATTTCTGCCACATCCGCACTGAAGTCCTGAACACATCAAAGTTATCCATGAAAATAGGCATCAACTTATTCCATACTCCTGTGTATGTTGATATTTTGACCTCTTCCCATGAATGACAAATGTTTTTAATGGCAACTAGAATGGTGAATCCTATCCATAATGTTTTACATCAAATTTTCTCAGATCCATCAGAGGATCTAAGGCAGCTATAGCCTCACATATATTTCTTAAATAAGACTTTAAAGTCAAAATGACTCCTTGATTCCATAGGCTGCAGAATGGATGTTGTGATAGCAGGCATGGAAATAATATTAATGTCTTTGTACATCTCCATCAGAGCTCCTGGGAAAGCAAGTGCATTGTCCATGAGCAGAAATGCTTTGAGAGGAATCTTTTTCTTTCCCTAAGCAGTAGATCTCAATAATGGGCTTAAAATATTCAGTAAACCATGTTGTAAATAGATGCACTGTCATCCAGGCTTTACTTTTCCATTTATACAGTACAGGAAGACAGATTTAACATGCTACTTAAGGGCCCCAGAAATTTTAGAATGGTAAATGAGTATTGGCCTCAACTTAGTCACCAGCTGCAGTAGTTCCTAATAGGAGAGTCAGCAAAAAAACCTGCAGATATTTGTCCAATGCTTTTTTTTTGCTTCTATTGATATGATCATGTGATTTTTTTCCTTTCTTAGTCTGCTTGTATGATTAATAGTTTTATTTTTTTGGAACTTGCCCCTGCACTTTATCTTTCTTTCCAATGTCATTGAGAAAAAATTGACATGTAACTTTGTGTAAGTTCAAGGTATATGGTGTGATGATTTGATATGTATGTATCTTGCAAAATGATTACCATAATAATTTGAAGCTTTGAATTCAGTGCTGATTTCGTCTCTCTAGCTATGGAAGTCCTAGATGACATCTTCTTCCTGTAGAAGGATGTTTTGGCTGCATTGAAAATCTGTTATTTAGTGTAGCCATCTTCATTCATTTTCTTAGCTAGATCTTCTGGATAATTTGTAGCAACTTCTATATCATCAATTGCTACTTAATCTTATTTTTTTACATTATGAAGATAGCTTCTTCCTTAAACCTAATGAATCAGACTCTGCTAGCTTCACACTTTTCTTCTGCAGCTTCTTTACCTCTCAGTGTTCATAGAATTGAAGAGAGTTAGGAATTGCTATGGATTATGCTTTGGCTGAAGGGACTGTTGTGGCTAGTTTGATATTCTCTCCAGACAGCTAAAACTTTATCCATATCAGCAATAAGGCTGTTTGCTTTCTTATCATTCATGTATTCACTGGAATAGGTAATTTTAATTTGTTTTTTGCCTATCTCAGCTTTCTATATGCCTTCCCAACTAAGTTCAATCATTTCTGGACTTCCCTGGTGGCTCAGACAGAAAAGAATCTGCCTCCAGTGTGGGAGACCTGGGTTTGATCCCTGGGTTGAGAAGATCCCCTGGAGAAGGGAATGGCTACCCACTCCGGTATTCTTGCCTGGAGAATTCCATGGCCAGAGGAACTTGGAAGTCTACAATCCATGGGGTTGCTAAGAGTCAGACATTTGATATAAAATGAGAGACATGTGACTGTTCCTTTCACTTGAACACTTAAATACCATTATAAGGTTATTAATTGGCCTGATTTTAATATTGTTGTATCTCAGGTTAGAGGGAGGCCCAAAGATAGAGAAAAGATGGAGGAACAGACAGTTGGTGGAGCAGTCAGAACACAGACAACATTTATCTAATAAGTTTCCAGCCTTATATATAAGAGTATGATTTGTGGCAGCCCAGATCAATTACAATTGTAACATCAAAGATAACTGACCACAGATAACCATGATAAATTTGATACTAACGAAAAAGTGTAAGATGTTTCATGAATTACCAAAATATGACCTAGAGACACAGACTGAGCAAATGCTGTTGGAAAAATTGTGCTGATACATTTCTTTGACTCTGGTTGTCACAACTCTTCAGTTTGCAAAAGATGCAATATCTGCAAAGTGCAATAAAATGAACATGGAATATTTGCAGGTTTTTTTTTCTTTTTGCAAATATCCTTTATCAGTTGAGAAAATTCCTCTCCATTCCTAGTTTAGATTTTTTAAAAATCACAATTGGATTAGATTTTTTCCAATTTTTTTCCTGCTTATATTGATATGATCATGTGATTTTCTTTTTTTAGCATGCTTGTATGACCACATTTTCTTTTTTTTTTTTTTAATTTTTTGAACTTGTATTTTATCTTTCTTTCCATTGTCATTGGGAAGAAACGGCCATGCAACTTTGTGTAAGTTTAAGGTATACAGTGTGGTGATTTGATATATATCTTGCAAAATGATTACCACAATAAGGTTAGTGAACACATCCATTATTATTGTTGCTGTTCAATCACAGCCCATCAGCCTGCTCTGTCATGGGGTTTCCCAGGCAAGAATCCTGGCGTTGGTTTCCATTTCCTCCTCCGGGGATCTTCCTGATCCGAGGATTGAACCCAAGTTTCCTGCATTGCAAGTGGATTCTTCACTGCTCAGCCACCAGGGAAACCCAACACATCCATTTTCTCACATAATTAAAATTTTGTGTGTGCATTATAAGAGCACGTAAGATTTATTCTCTTCGTAACTTGCCAGCCAGTAATACAATATTGATAACTATAGTTGTCATGCTGTACCTTTGATCCCCAGTATTTACTTATCTTACAATTGGATGTTTCACTTTGATCAACATCTCTCTACCACCCACTCCTTGCAGCCTCTGGCAACCAGTACTCCACTCTGCTTCTATGACTTTGACTTTTCATTTTAGATCCCATATATAAGAAAGAGTGTACAGAACTTACGTTTCTATGTCTCACTTATTTTATTTATCATAAAACTCTGAAGGTCCATTCAGTTCATTTTAAGTGACAGGATTTCTTTTTTATGCCTAGATAAGATTTCATTTTCTTTATCCATTTATCTGTTGATGAACACTTAGATTAATTTTATGTCTTGGTGTTGGTGACAATTTAGTCACTAAGTTGTGTCTGACTCTTGAGACCCCATGGGCTGTAGCCTGCCAGGCTCCTCCTTCCATGGGATTCTCCAGGCAAAAATACTGGAGTGGGTTGCCATTTCCTTCTCCAGGGGATCTTCCCGACCCAGGGATCGAACCTGGGTCTCCTGCACTGCAGCTAGATTCTTTACAAACTGAGCTACAGGGAAGCCCTATAATTTTATATCTTGGCTGTTGTGAAATATTCTGGGATGGACATAAGTCCACAGCTATCTCTTTGAGACAGCAATTTAATTTCCTTCAGATATAAACTCAGAATTGGGATGACTGGATCATAGGATAGTTCTAATTGTGTGAGAAAATCCGTATGTTTTCCAAGTGGATGGACCAATTTACTTTCCCATCAACAGTGCACCAAGTTCCCCTTTCGTGCACATCCTCACCAACACTTAGCCATTCTAACAGGCGTAAAGAGGTATCTTATTGTGGCTTTCATTCACATTTCCATGATGATTGGTAATTTTCACTGTATTTTCATGTACCTCTTGTCTGTTTGCCTGCATTCTTTAGAAAAATGTCTATCCAAGTCCTCTTCTCAATTTTTAAAAATATGTTGCTATTGAGTTGTATGAGTTTCTTACGTATTTGGGATATTAACCTCTTATCTGATATATGATATGCAGATTTTTTTTTTTTTTTTTTGCCATTCAGTAGGTTGCTTGTTCACTCTGTTGATTCATTATTTTGTTGTACAGAAACTTGTCAGTCTGATGTAGTTTCACTTGCAAGTTTTTGCGTCTGTCCCTTGTACTTTTGGCATTATATCTGAAAATTCACTGACAGCATCAGTGTCAAGGAGCATCTCCATATTTTCTTTTAGGGTTTTTACAGTTTCAGGTAGTATATTATAGTCTTTAATCCATTTCAAATTATTTTTTAAAGTGATACAAGGTAAGGATCCAATTTCATTCTTTGACAGGTAAATATGTAGTTTTTTCCAGCATCACTTCTTGAAGAGCCTGTCTTTTCCCCTTTGAGTATTCTTGGCTCCCTTTGCAAATATTAATTGGCCTTGTACGTGTGATTTTATTTCTGTGCTATCTGATATACTCCATGTGTGTGTTTTATGCCACTACCATCCTTTTGATTACTATTGTTTTCTGGCATATTTGAAATTAGGAGGAGGGAAGCCTCCAACTTTGCTCTTTTTTCTCTCAAAAACTTTTTTTGAGTATTCAAGGTCTTCTGTGTTTCCATATGACTCTTAGGACTGTTTTTTCTATTTCTGTGAAAAATGTCATTGGAATTTTGATAGAGACTTTATCGTCTATCGATGGCTTTGAGTAGTACAGTCAGTTAAACAATGTTCTTCCAACACATGAGTGAGACATATCTTTTACTTTGTTGCTTATTTAACTTCTCTCATCAGTGCCATAGTTTTCCATGTTCAGGTCGGTCTTTCACCCCCTTAGTTAAATTTATTCCTAAGTATTTTATCACTTTTAATATGACTGTAAATTGTGTTATTTTATTTCTTTTTCAGATATTTTATTGTTAGTGTATACTAGTGCAACTGATTTTTGAATGCTGATTTTGTGTCCTTCAACTACTGAAATCATTTATTAGTTCTAAAAGCTTTTGGTGAAATCTTTAGGGTTGCTACATCTATAATATCATAACATCCAGAACTAGAAACAATTTCTTCCTTTCTGATTTGGATGACTTTACTTTTTTTCTTGCCTAAGTGTTCTGACTTGAATTTCTAGTACTGTGTTGAATAGGAATGGTAAGAGCAGGCACCCATAATTTTAGAGAAAAAGCTTTCAGCTTTCCACCATTGATTTTGTTCCTTATAGGTTTGTCATATATATTCTTTATATATTTATGTATAACTTTCCTGTTCACAATTTTTAAAAGCTTTTATCATAGACGAGTGTTGAATTCTGTCAAATGTTTCTTCCTATATCTATTGAGAATATCATGTGATTTTTATTCTTCATTCTATTAATGTGGTATATCACCTTTATTGACTTGCATATATTAAACCAAACTGGCATCACAGGGATCATTCTCATTTAACCATGGCATATGATTCTTCTAAAGTGCAGTTGAATTTGATTTGCTTTAATTTTGTTCAGAATATTTTTCATTTATATTCATTAGGGATTTTCAGCCTGTAGTTTTTATTTTTTCTTTTTTTTTCTTATATTGTGCCTACCTGTCTTTGCTGTTAGGGTAATGCTGGTCTCATAAAATGAATTCAAAAGTGTTCCAGTCTCTTCAACTTTTTTGTTAGGATTTGAGGAGGATAGATGTTAATTCTTCCTTAGAATAGAATTCACCAGGGAAACTGTCTGGTTCTGGACTATCCTTTCTTGGTAAGATTTTAATTACTGCCTCCACCTCCTTGGTCTTTATTGATCTGCTCAGATTTTCTGTTTCTTCTTGATTCAATCTTGGAAGGTTGTGTATTATAGGAATTTATTAGTTTTTCTAGGTTATCCGATTTTGGGCATATCATTGTTCATAATAACCTTTATGATGCTTTGTATTTCTGTGGTCAGTTGTATTCTCTTATTTTATTTATAGTTTTATTTGATCATTCTCTCTTTTTTCTTGGTTAGTCTAGCTAAAGGTTAGTCAATTTTCTTTACCTTTCAAAAAAACTAGTTTCCTTGATTTTTTTTCTATTGTCTTTCTTGTTTTCATTTCGTTATTTGTGCTCTTATCTTTTTATACATTTCCTGTTGCTAATGTTGAGCCTAGTTATTTCTCTATTTAATTTCTTGAGGTGTAAATATAGATTGTTTATATGAAAATTTTCTTTCTCTTAATGTATTTATTTCTGTAAACTTTCCCCTAAATACAGTTCTGCTCTACCACATAAGTTTTCATGTGTTTTTCATTTTTATGTGTGTCAAGATACTTTCTGACTTTTTTTTTTATTTCTTCATTGACCCATTGACTGTTAAGAAATGTGTAGATTAATTTACATGCACTTATGAATATTTCAGTTTTCCTTCTGGTTTTGATTTCTAGTTTCTTACTCTTTTGGTCAGGATAGATCCTAAATTTTATTTCAATCATTTACAATTTGTTAGTGCTTGTTTTGTGTTCCAAAACATGGCCTAACCTGGAGCATGTTCTGTGTGAGTTTGAGAAGAATGTGTATTCTGGTGCTATTGAACGTAATGTGTGGTATGTGTCTATTAGGTACATTTGGTCTATAATGTTATTCCAGGACTCTGTTTGCTTATTAATTTTCTGTCTGGATGATCAATCCAAAGTGGAAAGCAGAGTATTGTAATCCCCTACAATTACTGTAGTAATATTGTATTGAATTCTCCTACTATTATTGTAGAGACAGAAATACAAGAATGTGACTCCTTTTGGTTCTGTTAATATTTGCTTTAGTTATTTAGGTGCTCCAATGTTGGGTCCATATATGTTTACTATTGCTATCTGATTAATAGTTCTTAAATAGCCTTACTTGCTAAATTAGAATATTGACAATCATGTGTCACTTATTATTTATGTTTGTCTTTCTTTTTGTTACTGGACCATTAAATCCTAAATCTGAGTCCCACTGACCAACACATATTTATAGCCCTCCTGTTAAATGGTAGATGTCATATTCTGAGCTGGAACCAAACTCAAGACTGAGCCAAAGACAGAGCCCCTTGCCTATAGGTCAACTTCTTGAAGGCAAGGCAGACAATGTCTTTATTTCTCCCACCAATCTCTTCACTACTTGCCTAACACAGAGTGGTTGATTTTTTTTAAAAAAAAGTTAAAAAAAAGAAGGAATTGATGCTTTTGAACTGTGGTGTTAGAGAAGACTCTTGAGAGTCACTTGGACAGCAAGGAGATCCAACCAGTCCCTCCTAAAGGAAATCAGTCCTGAAAATTCATTGGAAGGACTGATGCTGAAACTGAATCTCCAGTACTTTGGCCACTTGATGGGAAGAACTGTCTCATTGGAAATGACCCTGATGCTAGGAAAGATTGAAGGCAGGAAGAGAAGGGGACGACAGGGGATGAGATTATTGGATGGCATCACCAACTCAATGGACATGAGTTTGAGCAAGCTGTGGGAGTTGGTGATGGACAAGGAAGCCTGGTGTGCTGCACTCCATGGGGGTGGAAAGAGTTGGACACAACTGAGTGACTGAACTGAAAAAAAAAAAAACACATCTTTTGAATGGGTTAACAAAAGAATCTGTGTCACCTTTTTATGCTTATATGATCACTATGGTTATCAATTTAGTAATCTGATTAAACTAATTTTTTTTAATGCCCTATTGGATAAGCAGTTACCATTATAGGCATATGAGATAGAAAAGAGGGAGGGGGAAGGAAAGAAGCATCCTCTTTACCAGTTCTTGAGTTTGAACAAGTCATTTAATATCATATAAGAGAACAAACTGGCCTTACACGTCTCAAAAGTGTCATCTTTGAGGGCTAAGACATGTGTGGAAACATATGGGCGATGCCAGACACCCTTCAGATGTCAGCAGCATGCCCAGGCACACCTTGCTTTAACCAACTTCCCATCTTCCCTTCCCACTTTCAGTTCAACAAAACCTCCCTCTCCCAAAACACACATATACAACTTTATTGAAAGAAATTATACAGAACATGGCAGACAGACGATAGTTATTATTTTTGAGTAGGTCTCATTGTTTAGACCTCTCATACTGTGGACAGTATAGTGTAGGCAGCCACATGCCATGCTATTCTACCTTATAAGACTTGGCTAGTATGAGATGGCTAAAGGGCTCTCTTGTATTTATATTTTGGTAAGGCTGTCTCAATACATAAAATGTTTAACCTGAAATTGATACAAATTAAGTGTATTATATAGGACTTCAATTCAAATAAATAATCAATATTTCTTCATGCCTAATTATGTTCTCTTTATCCCCTAATAAACTCCTCAGTCAGTTCAGTTTAGTCACTCAGTCATGTCCAACTCTTTGCAACCCCATAGACTGAAGCATACCGGGCTTCCCTGTCCATCATCAACTCCCAGAGTTTACTCAAACTCATGTCCATTGAGTCGGTGATGCCATCCAACCATCTTTCCTCTATCATCCCCTTCTCTTCCCGCCTTAAATCTTTCCCAGCATTGGGGTCTTTTCAAATGAGTCAGCTCTTCACATCAGGTGGCCAAAGTATTGGAGCTTCAGCTTCAACATCAGTCTTTCCAATGAATATTCAAGACTGATTTTCTTTAAGATGGACTGGTTGGATCTCCTTTCAGTCGAAAGGACTCTCAAGAGTCTTCTCCAACACAACAGTTCAAAAGCATCAATTCTTCAGTGCTCAGCTTTCTTTGTAGTCCAACTCTCACATCCATGCATGACCTCTGGAAAAACCATAGCCTTAACTAGACGAACTTTTGTCGGCAGAGTAATGTCTCTGCTTTTTAATATGCTGTCTAGGTTGATCATAACTCCTAAATAAACTACTACTTGTATTTGAAAATTCACTGTGGTAAAATATTTGTAATGCTTTGAAACAAAATATTGATATTCTAGTATATGAAGAGTTCTTACAAATCAGTAGGAAATTCCATAGGAGAATGAGCAAATCACGATGAGTGAGTTATCAGGAAAAAGCCAATAAATGTATGAAACAGTAAAATAACATAATTTATAAAACAATATCTTTATGAAACAAGTCACGAGACAAAAGCAAATAAAGAAACATCAATTTTTGTTTCTAATTTTAACAATAATTGCCAAGATATTAATAAGTAGAGTTTGGCAAGGATACATACTCCTTTACTGTTGAAAGGAATTGACAGGAAGTTTTGTACTCTCAAATGGAAATGGACCCAGCAACCTCACTTCTAGAAATGTGTTGTAAAGAACTACTGCCATGGCCACAGAAACATTGTTCATGAGTATTTTCAAAGTAGATTTGTTAGTGATAGTAAAAGACTACAAATAGCCTCAATGTTCATGAAGTTAAAGTGATTATTCAAGTTTTGAAGAGGGTTTCCTTCGTTGTTCCGAGGTGAAGAATCCTCCTGTCAATGCAGGAGCCGCGTGTTCGATCCCTGGGTTGGAAAGATCCCCTGGAGGAGGAAATGGTAGCCCATTCCAGCATTCTTGCCTGGGAAATCTCATGGACAGAGGAACCTGGTGGGCTACCGTCTATAGGGTCACACAAGAGTCAGACATAACTTAGCAACTAAACAACAACAGCAACAGAGTTTTGATGTGTCTGTGCCATAGGATTCTAGACAAGCGTTAAAAATGCCTAGCATGGACAGATCTCCAAGATATCTCAAGTGAGAAAAAAGACAGAAGTCAACAAGTAATGCATGTATGCTTACATGCAGAAAGGACCATATATAAATGTGCCAAAGGAGCACTGGAAAGGATGCAAAGCAAACTGTATAAAGGTGATATTTCTAGGTGGCAGGGGAGAAGGTGGAAATGAGTCTGTTAAAAGAGAAAGGAGAGTCTCACATAGGTGTTATCCTGATCGTTTTAATCCTTTGAAGATAGAATCTATTTAGATATTTTATATTAAAAAACAAAGAGAAAATAAGTTATTTCAATTCAACTTAATGAATCTTATCAAAGAGGTATATTATCTTCTTAATGATGTGTGTTAACTCTTTATATGTTGATATGTTCTCTTAATATAATGGATTGGTTTAATATATTAAATTCTTCCAAGCAAGTACATTTCATGTATATGTAAAATTGTGAAAGTAGCTCAGAACTTTATTCTAATATTTTTAATATTTTATGGTTTCAAATGTATGTACTTCTGTGGTACACCTACAATGATTTTTTTTTCTGCTGTGAAATAGAGGTTTACTTTGAATTTTGTTTTTTCTTAAGGCTCTAATTAATTATTCAATTCAAAAATTAAACAATTTTATTTCTCCTATTAATGTAAAATGTAGGCAAAAGTGTTAGTTGCCCAGTTTTGTGCAACTCTTTGCGACCTCGTGAACTGTAGTTCTCCAGTCTCCTCTGTTCATGGAATTTTCCAGGCAAGAATACTGGAGTGGACTGCCATTTCTTTCTCTAGGGGATCTTCCTGACCCAGGGATCAAACCAAGGTCATCTGCATTGCAGGTAGATTATTTATTGTCTGAGCCACTAGGGAAGCAGGTGAATATAAGATGTAAACTTTATCATAAATAAATTATCATATGCACATGGGCCTTTTTAAATATATTTTTCTCTTCCATTGATATATATATATATATAATATTGATATATATATATATTATATTATGTTGATATATTCCACTGATATATTCCATTGATATAGCTATACAAAATTGTACCACAATTTTATTATAAGTTTGCAGTATGGTTGGCACTCTAATAAAGTAAGGTTCCATTTATGCTCTAGTTTGCTAAACTTTCTTGACTACTTTTGTACATATTCTTTTAGCATAAACATGACATGTGCCATTAAATATTTTACCACAATTTTCATTTGAATTATATTTAAGCTATAGATACACTTAGAAAAATATATCTTCATAATATTGAATTTTTGTATGTAACATACATCTCCACTTTCCATTTGATTAAATGGTGTTTTATGTTATCTGGCAAAGTTTCTTTTTATTGTTTTGTTCACATAGGTACTTAATATTTCTAATTAGACTATTGGTTTCCTCCAAGTGTGCCTTGAGTAGGTCAACTCTTTCACGAAGCATTGAGATCTTCGAAACGTACACTTGCATATCACATAAGCATGTGTAACAGTTTCAGCCAGTTTCTTGCAAAATACTACACATAGACATGACTGATTGACTAACACTTTCACCTTTTTTTTAATTTTTTTTTTTTAGGAGAAGGAAGATTAGGATATCAATGCCCAATTCCCTTTTCCTCTGATCTCTCCCATCTCCCCTCCCTTGCCTTACAGGATCACCCTTTTCTTTAACGTCCCTCATGAAATTTTCTCCTCCATTCAGATTCCAGCCTCAGGGTTAAATCATAACCTTGAGAGGGGTGGAGGTAGGAGTCAGGGCAGCTAGTGAAAATTCCAAAATATTTCACCAGATATGCATATTTACAGTACACTTCTTGTTTACATTCACAGAGGAAACTGCTTTCAATTCTATAGCACCCACAGTAGGGAGAAGAGAGTGATCCTTCTTGTAAAATGCCACGAACATACCATCTAGCATTGTTTTCAATGTTCTCTGACTTTATTAACACATGACCATAGTGCTGGTCATGTGATTATGAGGTACTCACAACACGGTAATTACAGCATCTTACACTTTTCTGAGTGTAGAGATTCTGAGGGGAGTCTAATTTTCATCTTGACTTCAAGTGCCATGGAGTGGTCAGAAATCGGGGAAGTTGGATCTCCAGAGAGAATTGTTTTCCAAATGTCATCTGAACGTGAAAGGGAACAGAAAATTAATCAAGACAGTGACATTTTAAAAAGGGAGCTACACAGAAAGTAGAGAAAGAACATGCACTGATGGTTTAATAAAACCGTTGGGAAGCATGCTGGAGCCTCCGAAACTTTGGCTCAGCGCTGATGTTTCAAACACTCAGTGACATACTGACAGATAAATAAGTACAAGGATCGCTCAGCAAGAGTACAATTCATGTGTCTTCTCTGAGTATCCAGAGATCCCATACTGTGTATTGTTGGCAGTTTACAGCGAACAGGATCTAAAGCTTCAAAGGAAAAAATAAAAGCTCCGAAGTCTACCTCTGAATACAGATGTTGAACAGATGCAAAAACTGCAACATTTTCAACCTTTTTAAGCTCATTCCCCTTTTCCCCCTTTTCCCCCTTTTGGAAATAATATGTATAGCAGTAGTTTGATTTCTGACCCAACAATCCTATCTACAGATTTGGGACTTTTTGTTTTCATTTCTGTTTACATATGAGGTTGTTTTGCTGAGCTCAGTCATACCCGACTCTTTGTGACCCCATTGACATTGGCCGACCAGGCTCCTCTGTCCATGAGATTTTTCAGGCAAGTATAATGGAGTGGGTCACCATTTCTTCCTCCAGGGTATCTTCCCAACCCAGGAATCGAACCCGTGTCTCCTGTGTCTCCTGCATTGCGGGCAGATCCTTTACCCACTGAACCACCAGGGAAGCCCAGACTGAAGATCTTTCGGTCTTTCTGACTCTGCAGAGTAAGCCCACTGCCACAGTTCTTTTTTCGCCACAAGACCTCCACAGGAGTGTGATCCGGTGGCATATGGTGAGGAGCCCTTATCTGTGCCTTACTTCTCATTTGGTGCAAGTCAGCCTTCACGTGATGATGTCTTTCTCAGGATAGGGTCAAGGAGCTCACTGGGGATACCCTTAGTGCAAAATCTCGTGCAGAAGCTTCTACTAAGGGGAGCTGACACTCCAGTGCTCACTGGGCATCTGGGGATGACTTTCTCCTAGTGCCTTTATGGACTCTGCAACATCTGCCATACTAGCCACAAAGCAGTTGCCTGAAACATGCAACCAAAGAAGACTCTACAAGAAAGAGCCAGAATCCCAGCTCGGAAACACGGCAGAGAATTGAAAACAGTGGAGTGCTTAAAAAACATGGGTCTGCAACTATATCCCTATCCTGCCTCTTTGAGCAAATTGCTTATTCCCTGAGCCCTCAGTTTCCTTATCTGGGAAATGGGGAGAATACCTTCATACTGTCAGAATTAAATGAGACAATATGTACAAATCTTAGAGTTTGCAACTCTTATAACATCTTGGAACAATCCTGACATCTATTACTTATATGAATGCTCCAATTTTTCTTTGGATCTCAATTGAAATTTATGTATTTAGCAGATAAAAATCCAGAGTGCCTGGGTAAATTTTGAATTCAAGATAAATAAGAAACAGTTTTTAGGATAAAAAAAAATCCAGAAAATATCAGGATATAACTTATGCTAAAAAGTATTCATTGTTTATTTGAAATGGAACTTGAACTAATCATCCTGAGTTTTATCTGGCAAACTTAGCATCAATCCCCTTGTCTGAGAAACAAGTATACTATCAAGGGTGAAACAGATCACCAGCCCAGGCTGGATGCATGATACAAGTGTTCAGGGCTAGTGCACTGGGAAGACCCAGAGGGATGGGATGGAGAGGGAGGTGGGAGGGGGGGATCGGGATGGGGAACACATGTAAATCCATGGCTGATTTATGTCAGTGTATGGCAAAAACCACTACAATATTGTAAAGTAATTAGCCTCCAACTAATAAAAATAAATGGGAAAAAAAATCCCCTTGTCTGATAAAGGAGACTATTGGTGTTTACTCATTTGTATTAGAGGGTGATGGTGAGGATGACATAAAAAATATACATGCAGAAGTTTTGTAAATTGGAACATGAGATTCAGATACGTGGGAATGCTGTGATTATTAGTGTGGGTTTTGAAATCATCACCAGTTCAGGAGCAGGTTGAAGGATGCACAGTGGAAGTCAATGAGAGGAGATACTGTAAGTTATAGACCAGTTAACCTGTTCACCTCTTTTCAGGGGCCAAGAACCTCTGTTTTACTTGCAGCAGACTGCCTTTTCTCATTAATATGCATGTATGGATATCATTGGTAAGGACTTTTTGTACTTGGATTGAGAAGGAAGAAGAGGAGTATGAAGAGGATTGGGCAGGAGACTGCCAACCTTTATCCAGGGAGGGTTATTTCCTTTTTAATTAAATTTCTAGGCATGCAATTTGCCTTTTCCGATGTATTACGTTTTTCATCAGCTTTTTCCTCATAGAGTGGCAAATCACGAACAGCTTATTTCAGGAGTAATCACAGAAGGGGCCGTTTGGGTGCCCATTCATGTCCAAGCTGCATTTTAAGCATAAAGACTCCTTGGACAGAAAATTCCAAGTGAAAAGTCAAGGTTCTAAAAATACTCAGAGATTTTAACTCCCCTGTGTCAGGTGCATTCAGGAAATGCAAGTACTCAAACGCTTTCATTTTCAAAGAAAAGAACAGAAGGTCTTTTCTATCCCTTCTCATGGGCCCAAACTAGACCCCAGAACAAGATGTATTCTGGTGTAACTCAGGCAATTTCTCAAGATATTATTTATCAAAGGAGAGAATCTGACTTGTACTGTTATAATGCCCAATTTACTAGCTAATTCTGTCCCTTTCGTAAAATAAAGAACTCATAAGGCAAAAACTTAGTGAGATCAGTCATTTGGTAGGATGTAGTTAAAGGAAGTCTCAGTCATACAACTGAACGTTTATTTTTAAACCAGTTTTGCCAGCTTTGACACTGCCTCGGAGCTAGGAGACAGATACACGAACTGAGTAACTAGAGCAACCAACTTGGCAATTTCCTACAAGATAGAGAGAAATAAATCTCGGGGGACCCTTGGCCTTTGACTTTGGAATGCAAACGCTTTGGGAGAAAAGAAACGTATGGTGAGCATGCGCTCCAACGTCTGCAGACTACAGCCATGCAAGTCCCATCCTTGAATGAAATTGCGAATTTCTCCCCGCCCCGCCCCCCGGGGAGGATGGGAGAGGGATGGTTGATTTTCAGCCGGCAGGCACAACAGACAGGATACGGCTCTTTTTGTTTAGACACTTGAGCCATCGCATTTTATGGACACAAACTGAAGATAAGATCTACTGATGGAGGCTCCGGCCACAGCCTGAGACCAGCCCATCAATGTCAGGATTCCTTAAGCACCTGATGCTGGCCCCTCGCAGCCCTTCCGGTGGATAAAGGTTCTGGGAGGGTCAGTGTGTCCAGTGAAGCCGAGAGTCTCATTCGCCATAAATGAAGAAGATGGGAAGTGAGCTGTGAGATTTTTAGACTAATATTTAGATCACTGCAATTTATCTCATCTTAAGGATCAAGCTGATTGAACGCCAGCCGAGTTTGAACTGGACTGTGTTTACAAGGCCTTCTTCCTCTGGGCTAGATGTTTAAAGAAAGGAGAAAAGCGAGAGCTGGGATTTCCGGCTAACCTTGGAACCAAAATTGGCCAATCCCAATAACAATAATAGCAAGGATAAACAAGCAGGGATATTGCAACGCGCTCTCTCCCGTGCTGAGAAAAATTAATTTCCTATTTGAGTTCCACTCACATAAATACTCATAATGATGTATTTAAATCCAGAGTCTGTTACATCCTAAACCCACAGTACCTGAGCCAACAGTGAGAGTCTTGCATTTAATCGGTTACTGTAATAAACATATAAAATGTGTTTTTTTTTTTTTTTCATGAGAGGACAGAGCAGTGGCTACATAAAAGGACATCAGATGACACATCCTCCATCTCCTAGCAAATAAAAAAGCCATCAGCTCATAACAAGCTGGTGATAAAAGGTGCTGAGGCCAGTAAGATTAAGACTTTGTAATAAGGTCCGGGCGCCAAAACTGACAGCCATTTTCTTTTATATTTATCATGTCCTCACATTGGGGTGAGAAGCCATGGCTGTCCCATTGCTGGCTAGAATTTATAGCAGCTCCATTATTAGGAGATTGCAGTGAAATGGGGTAGAGGTATGGTTTTCTGAGAACGTTACGATAGCCTCCTACATTATACACTTGACAGGTTTGTCAGCTCTTAGTAACAAGCCTTGTAAAGTACTTTAATATCATTAGCACTATTTTCTTAATGTGTCTATTCTCCTTGCAGCCTGAAAATATCATCTATCATGGGCTGGAGGGTAGCCTGAACTGCTATCTCCCCTTTTCTGGCTTCTTAAATGTGATTTTATAGTAACACGTAGAGTTGATATTTTAATCAGAATAATGCAGCCATTTTCCTTTATTGATTATCAAGTAAATACGTATAAATATGTAGTTAGGGGTGGGAAACCCTTTTAAGGGATATTGAAAACATATAATGAATGGCTTTCTAGGGTAATCTTGCTGCCTGCTTACTTCCGCTATGCTATATGCCTGGAGGTTTTCCATTCTGTTCTCTTTGCCCAAAGATCTCTGTAGTTCACATGCAGGAAAGAGGGACAAGGGTCAGAACTGAAACTCTGGAGGAATGTTCCAGGTAGGTAAGTCCTAAATTAGATGCTTTTGTAATTTCTGTACATACATGTCTTTCTTCAATATGCGTGCATGCATGCTCAGTCACTTTAGTCATGCCCGACTCCTTGCAATTCTGTGGACTGTATCCTGCCAGGGTTTTCTGTCCATGGGTTTCTCCAGACAGGAATACTAGTGTGGATTGCCATGCCCTCCTCCAGGGTATTTTCCCAATCCAAGGACTGAACCCGTGTCTCCTGCATTGCAGGTGGATTCCTTACCCACCGAGCCACCTGGGAAGCCCCAAGTTACAATATATTCTGTAGTTAATGGTGCATTTCGAAAGGACCCACATTTGTTTTGAAGTACAGAAATTCTGCAAGGCTTTTTTTTCCTTTCACACGGTGAGATATTGACTTACATATGCCTATCTATAATGCTAATATAAACTCAGAGACTCAACACTTGAAAGAGTTCTATGTGTTTTAAATATCAAAAATAAACATGTATTGCTTGGTGAATGTAATAAAATTATTAACTTGATTTAGATCTCATGTCTAAACAGGACATACATCTTAATAGGGGTCGTGTCTGTTCTTAACATTGTAAATTTCCTCATATGTGGCCTTGATTATAAAATTTTAATTATTGTCAACAATAGCCTTAAATTGATACCAACACTAAGGCTGGACACAATTAACATACACTATAAAGGGGATTTTATTATCTCCAGCAGAACCTCAAATTGTTCCATGACTTAAGGATAAAGTCAAATACACAGTTCAGCTCTGTGCCAGGGCTAAGAACAAAACATCAGCCTGGGTGCACAGTACTGATATCATGTAATTACTACACATTTGCCCCAAATGTGTACTCGACTAGTTACTGGATGTGTGCCCGACCTCCCTACCACGACTACCTCAGATGGAAAATGAAGGACATACACAATGGAATACCTGATCTAAATAGTCACTTAGTTGTGTCCGACTCTGCGATCGCAGGGACTGCAGCCTGCCAGGCTCCTCTGTCCATGGAATTCTCCAGGTAAGAATATGGAGTGAGTAGCCATTCACCATTCCCTTCCCCAGGGGGTCTTCCTGACTCAGGGATGGAACCCAGATTTCCTGCACTGCAGGCAGATTCTTTACCATTTCCCTGGCGGCTCAGATGGTAGAGGATCTGCCTGCAATGCCAGAGACGTGGCAAAGAGTTGCAAAGAGCCAGACACAACTGAGCAACTTTCGCTTTCATATTCAATAGAATACTATTCAGCTATAAAAAATAACAAATTAATGCCATTTGCAGCAATGTGGATGCAACTGGAGATTATCCGTGAAATAAATCAGAAAGAGGAAGACAAATATTATATATCATCTTTATGTGGAATCTAAAATAGGTACAAATAAACCTATCTATGAAGCAGAAGCAGAGTCACAGAAATAGAGACGAGACTTGTGGTTGCCAAGGGGAGGTGTTGGGGGGGAAATGGAGTGGGAGGTTGGGTTTAGCAGATGTGTACTTTTATTGATAAAATGAATAAACAACAAGATCCTACTGTACATCACAGAGTACAATATTTGGTATTCTATGATAAACCTAAATGGAAAAAAATATAAAAAAGAATGTATATACATGTATAACTTACTTTGTTATATAGCAGTAATTAATCAGCATTGTGAATCAAGTATACTTCAATTAAAAAAAATTTAAATGTAACCAAAAAAGAAGACATAAAGGAATCTGTGAGTATTTTCCTTTCAGTCAAAATCATTGCACCTAGTTCAGAGCCTGGCACATAGTAGGTAATCAAAATGTATTGATTGGAAGAGTGTGAAATGATATGAATCTATAACTTCTTTCACCTTACACTGAGGTTTTCAGCCCATGGCCATCAACATGGGTTACTTGCAAGAAGAAGAAAAGAAAGCGTCAGATGGAGAGGAGCTATAGCAACTGGATCTGAGATTAATTTAGTCCATACTTTTCTTTATTAACTTATGTAATTTACATTTACAGCATTTACAGCAAGTCCGTCCTCAGATGCTCTCAGACAACAGTACTACATATTGACAAATAGATGCTACTGGGCAATCCAAAATTCTTGTAACAAATTATATGAGTGAATCTAAAATATTTATTGTTAATCATTCAAAAATGTATTTTGAGAATAAAGAATCCAAGAAGATTTACACTTTTATCTCCGTCTCTACTTATGGCTTTTATGTCCTTTGGTTATACAGATATTCCAAGATATACTCTACTTCACAAAATGGGATGACTAGATGAAATTTTGTCAGTTTAATATTTTTGCTTCATTTTGATTAGAAGTGCCTCCCTAAATGCTATATTCCCATTGCATTTCCCTAATTTAGGTGAGAAGGAGACAGTTTATACTTTGGACCGTCTCTCTACTCACCTGAACAAGAAGACAGGGCAGGGTCAACCCAATATTTTTGTCTGTTTTTTATAGTCAGTTTAATAATTGCCTGTGATGGATTAATTATATAGTAATTACTGCTGATTTTTCTTAGAAAGGAAATGATTAAATCATGTATTTTTCAGTGGGGTCTGGTCACCACATGAGGACCTAACCTAACCTTTTTTAAGTATTTTATGCCTCTTCATCTGAAGGAAAACCATTAAGCTGATGTGCTGAGAAATTGCCCTGTGAAAATTCTACTGTTCATACATTCTCGTTAACATGAATATGATTTTAATTTCTGTTGATATGTGACAATTCCCCGTCAGTCACATGACTGGTCATAAAATCATTTAGTCTATTAATTGCTAGAAATCGTTAAGAATTAGACTCATTTAAGTCTGTTCATTTACCAAGCTTACAGCATTTGATCCTATCAGAGAAAATATCTTTTGATAAAATCTTTATGTGTAAAATAGCAGAACAATTGGTCAAAATCATTGACTAAGGATTTATGGCCAGTGATACATAGGAGTGCCAAAGAATTGAGGCCTTTGAATTGTGGTGCTAGAGAAATATCTTGAGAGTCCCTTGGATAGCAAGATCAAACTTTAGTCAATCCTAAAGGAAATCAACTCTGAATATTCATTGGAAGGACTAATGCTAAAGCTCCAATACTTTGGCCTCCTGATATGAAGAGCCGACTCACTGGAAAAGACGCTGATGCTGGGAAAGATTGAAGGCGGGAGGAGAAGGGGGCGACAGAGGATGAGATGGTTGGATGGTCTCATCAACTCAATGGACATGAGTCTTAGCCAACTCCAGGAGATAGTGAAGGTTCGGGAAGCCTGGCGTGCTGCAGTCCATGGGGTCACAAAGAGTGAGACACGATTTAGCAACTGAACAACAAATTCATGTATCTAAACAGTTTTATAGCTTCTCTGTACTCTTGTATTGACATTATAATACTTAGGCCTGAAAGGAAATTTCAGCATCACCTGGATGGTCTTTCTGAGTCACTAAAACAGGAAATATCAGATTCAAATTTTATTGTTTGAGTTTCCTTTCCTTGATACACACACTGTATAGGTGTTGATACACACACTGCACATGTGTTGTCCCAGTTCTTTTTCCTCAAGTTCAAATGAAGTTTTGAGGAGGGAAAGGTGGGCTCTGGTGTTTTTATTTTTCTCCATCTCCATCTTTGAGGTTCTAAAGACTGTATGACATTTCATTTGCTCGGATTGTTCTGGGCAGAGTCCTGGCCAAGCATCTTGACTCAGTTTTTAATGTTCCACAGCAAACACTATTATTGAGCCAAGAACATGTTAGTTGAAATGCTATTGTAAGACAAAGACAACTGATTGTAAAATCAAAATGATACCCTCATGATTCAATATCCCTAGACTGAATCATTTTTCAGTGAATATATTCCTTATTTTGACTTGGTGAATTGATGTTTCATTCATTGCTGAATGGAGAAAATATTGATGTCACCATTTTGGACAATGTTTTGACATTATCAGGTAATGTGGAAATATGTGTACCTTCCAACATAATTATTTGATTTCTAGATGTATACCTGCAGAAATTCTTATAAATGTGCCTAGCCAAACTAGCCTGAAACTGGGAACAACACAAATTTCATCAGTGGTAGAATTAAAAAATAAATTGTAACATGCTCATACAAGGGCAACTATACACTGAATTAAAAGGAATGAACAGAGCTATGTGTATGACCATCAATGAACATCAAAACTTCATGTTGAGGGAAAGCAGGGAGACAGAGAACGCTGTACACATCTTGTTGCATTTTCATTAAAAAATTTAAAAAGCAAATGTAAATTTCACACTGATTAGGGATTCATATGAAGGTGAAAACTCTTTAAAGGAAAAAAGAAAATAATTAACACAAAACACAAATTCAGCATTTTGAGTAGGTGGACTAAGGGATTGGTTTATGATGGAAGAAGGTAGACAGTGTAGAAGTATTCCTACTACACTGGCCATGGAATATTTCTTACATGGGAATATCAGTCTTGGAAGGTAGGAACAGGATTTAAAAAAACAACCACCCATTGTTTTAAATGTACATTTGTTAGTTATTCATTTTTTACATATAAATTTCAAAAAGTAAGAAATAATAATAGATACATAGAAGAAGGAAAAGAGGTGGAGGTAACTTCAAAGACACTTCTGTTCCTTTCTCTCATTTTCACTTAAAAAGAAAGTGACAAAACCATTCAGCAGTGCTTGGTATAGGCAAAAATGGGTTCCCCTCACAAATAGAAATGTGTTTCTGTAGCGTATCAGTTTTAAATCAAATCTAGACAGAGATTATCTAATACACATGGAAGTTACAGATCTCACATGTTCTGTATAATACTTTGAATATGCATTTAATAGTTAACAGCATGTCTAAGGATTATGATTTTAAATCAATTATTCAGACGTTGAATTTAGCCAAGTGCAGTCCATTAAAATGCCCATTGTTTTATGTTCCTGTCTCCTTTTAAGACAATTTTCAAAGACTAAATCAGACACTTTAGCCACTATCATCCCATTTCCCCCAGATGTGTTCATGATGTAATTTGAAAGTCACCATTGTTGTATAATTTTAGGAGATTTAGATAAATCATACTCTCACGTGTTAAAATAGTAGATACTGTTTGAATAGTTTTTACCTTTATCTTATTTTCCAACAGGAAATGGAAGAAGGTGACAGACAAACCATAATGCTTGCTGAATAACTCACCAAGAGCAATGAAAATACACATAGCATAATATCTCCTTTTATCCTCTCTCAACAGCTCTGTAAGGTTCATACTGGTCTTAATTATCCCCTTCTTACAGAGGAGAAAAGTAATGCACAGGAAACATAAAGATTTTCCCAAAATAAATGGCTAGGCTCAGATTTGAACTGTGGTGTTTTGCCTTTTCTACCATTCTGATAAATTGCCCTCCATCCCATATGAAAGAGCAAAATTACTCTATATGCCTTTATGCATATGTTATGTATGTTTACAGGAAAAGGTCTGTCTTCACAATGTTTAGTGTATTGTATGTCCATCATTAAACGATTTTGCAAATGTTCATTATGAGTAATATTTATGCCCACATCAGGTGAATAATGTTGACACCTCTTTGAATTAAAGGCATCAAAGGGTTTTTTAATAGAAACTGTAAAATATTTATTTAAAAACATTGTTTTAAGCTCCCACTTCCTGAATCAGACTGACAGCTCCAGGAGATGATTGTCATATGCTCATTTCCATTTTTCAGCACCCTTCATGATCACACCAGGCTGGTAATTAGTAGGATAAAAATTGCTATTGGATAATGCACCATTTCAACTGTCAGCCTGCTGGGTTAGGGGGAAAAGTTATCCTGTAAAATGAGAGCCCAGTGGTGCAGTTGTATTGACTTTTATGTCATGTTTGTTTCAGTTTACTAGTCAAAACAAGTTTCTCAGCTCCTCCTGGCCCAGAAGGTTCCGTTTGCTTTATGAAAATGAAGCTGTCTTGTTTTCTGGTTCATAAATCATTGTCAAGCGGAGCTAGATAACAGAAACAAGTTCAGATTCCAGGATGATTATCCTTAGAGATGATGTATTAAATATACAGAATACAACTTGATTTTCATAAGCCATGTTGACTTTGCAGAACTGAGGCTGCAAGGGAAAATTATCTCATAAGAGGAGGGGCAAGGTCCTGCAAAATCTCACCTGGTGGGTATGATAGGGAAGGATAGTAGCTCATATTCGCTTATAAAGATGTCTGTGCTCTCTCTCATTCACTTGCAGTTGTTTACCTGATGTCCTTCCTTAAGCATTCCGTGCCTCTTTCTTTTATTTCTTAACAATGTAGGAAACATCTTTAGAGACGACTCCACTTTGCCTCTGTTATCTGCCACTTCTTTTTCATCCTCTTCTTTGCATAAAATGATATCTTATAAAATCTTCCTTCTACCTCTTTGTATTGAAATTAGCCTGGTTTGAGTTGTACCTTTGGGGTATCCTAGCCCTTAATGAGAGGCTTTCTAATCAGAGCAAAATCAGGGGCTGTGGGAGTGAAATCTAGGGGAAAAAAGAATCACAGTGGAATCAGAAAGAATTACAGGGACGCCCAGAGACTGAGTGCCCCTGTGACAAATCGCAGAGCAGGTGTCTTGTAGATACCTTGTCCTGAATGCACTAAGGCTGACTTTTTCTCTGAATGAAGAGTTCAGACCTTCAAGCAAATTCAAGTGTCTTTTGCTGAGAAATACTGCTGTGTGAAATGTGTCTTATGTCTCACGTGACCTTGCAGCTCCTATTGGAGCTTTAAATCTCATTCAATATCCGTCCCCAAGAACCTCCTTCCCTCTACCCCCCAGTCTAGGATTCTGTTTCTCTGGGTGCTCCCTCAGAGCACACCCTTCACTGCTTCCCCTTCCTACTCATTTCAGGATTATCAAGAACTCCCTATACTACTAATTTTAAAAAAATTTTATATTGGAGCCCAGTGGATTCACAAGTTGTGTTCATTTCAGATGTATAGCAAAGTGGTTCAATTATACACGTATTGATTCCTTTGCAAATTCTTTTCTTGCATTTAAGTTGTTACATAACATTGAGCAGAGTTTCCTGTGCATACAGTAGATCCTTGTTGGTTACACATTTTAACTATAGCAGTGAGTAAATGTCAGTTGAAACTCCCTAACTATCCTTCCCCCCGTTCCCCTCAATAACTGTATATGTTTGTTCACACACCATATAGTAGGTTTGCATTATGTTTTTGGAAGCTGAGAATAAAGAGAAAGAGACATGTACCCAAAGCCATTTCAAACCCTGGGTAAAACTTGATCTAGCAGGGGATGTGGGTGGGAATTCAAGTTACAATTAAGATTTAAATCTCTCAATTAGGTTTTCTTCTTCAGAACGGAAGGCGACATTCTCCAAAGAGGAAAATAACAGAAAACTTATATATGCTGTCATGCATTTCCTGTATTATGAAAAAGAACTTTCCTGCCTACCAAGACAAGTCTATGATTTTCTTAAGATAAGACACTGCTAGAGGAGTGTCTGCCACCAGACCCATAAATACCACAACAAACACATAAATATCACATGTCTCCATGTTGGGACTCAGGGACCACCGCTAGGAAGTTCTAATTTTGTACTACCTGGCTTATCGATTGCTTTATTCTTTATTTAGATATCTAGTCTTTTTACTCATTTATTAAGCAGGAAAGCAAAGTGAGGAGTCGAAAGGTTATTTAGAATTTTGCTATGTGCATATGACTAGCTGCAGTCTTCATCACAATGTGTATTTTCAGCAGTGGGTTTGGAAACCTGTATCAGCAAGATAATTATCTCAACTTATCATTTCAGTGAACTTAAAAAAAGAAAAAAAAAACAACAAAAGCACAGTTTTTTGTAAGTTAAGGGCAAAATGTCTATCTGAACTTGAACTTTGAGTTTTTAAGACACTCAAGATTGCCAGGCTGCTGGTTAACGCCTGTGGAATCTGCACATTTTATAAATATTTAGACATTTGTAAACACAATCTTGCTTTATATACCATAGTCAAATAACATGGGTGCTTTGCTCTTTAGGAAGCATGTTCTATGGAGCAATCAATAGCAAAACCCTGCATGGTTTATTTTCTGTTATGTATACCTTACAGGTCATTGAGTCAAGTACTATGGCAGGATTTCTAAAAGGCTGGTGATTTTTAGGAAAGATCATCAATAACATATGTAGCGGAGCAAGCTAAAATAATTACAATCAAATTTCATGCTTCAGGGCATAAACTGATTTCCTGCAAGGGTCAGGAAGGAATTATGCTGCCTTCGCCAGTGTGGACTGTGTTGGGTAACTGACTTACCTATTTTTGTTTGGTTTTGCCCTTTTTTTCTGAAACGAATGTACTGATCAGTTTTCTGAAGAATGTAACTCTGGTTAGCCCATGGCCCTCCTTGGTTGCATCATACCAGATTGGATAGAGCACTGGCTGGGAAATATTGCCTGTAAAATGTAAATGTCCCTTCTTGGATCTATTTTTTAGCACTGAAGGTCTAGAAGGAGAAAATTGAATGGAGAAGAAAGAAAAATAATATGATTTGGGATTTCAAGCACACAGGCTTAACACTCACATTTTCTATTTGAGACCCTCTAAACCTGTCTACTTCCAGGCCCAGGTTTTATTCATCTTGCTTTTTCACTCCAGCTAACTTTTGCCATTGGCTCTCTCTCTCACTAAAAAATCTCAGAGACATGCATTTTCACTTCTCTGAACAGCTTCAGCGTCAGGAAAAAGAGAGTCTAATCTGTCACAATTTGGGGGGGGGGGCAGTTGTGGGGAGTTGCAAAGGAGACGAGGAGGGAAGAGAAGCAAATGGTTATTCCCAGGCAATGCTCCTACCACAAACTTAGCACAGAGGCCTTTGAGCTAATTATGTTCTGTATATCTGAGCCAACTACCCGAGCTTCACGCTGACACTCAGATACATCTGGGCCTGATAACAATTGCAAATACTCAGGGCACACTTTAAAAAAGAGCTTATGTTACAACGTGAAACAGCATGTTTTACAGTCCTCAGAACGGTCAGATAAATAAAACAGCTCCAGAGCTTTGTGGGGGGAAAATATATTTTGTAACATTTCATTTAGAGCAGAAAAAATTCCCCACCGACAAGGGAATATTTGACCCTAAGAAAATGTTAAGTTCTACCCACAGCTGTTTGAGGTAATGGGCAATAGAAGACGGAGCAGCTCGGCGTTGTGGGCTCTAAGGTTACAATCACCTCCCATTCAGAGAGACAGTTTTGGAGATTTGGGTCTGATGTAAGAGTGTCGAGGAGAATGTATAAAAAGCAACTTTTGCATGCACATCCAAGGAAAGAGAGCAGGAAGGAAGAACCTTTACGTTTCTGGGATGTTGTTGTTCAGTTGCTCAGTTGTGTCCGACTCTTTGCGACCCCATGGACTGCAGCAGGCCAGGCTTCCCTGTCCCCATCTCCTGGAGCTTACTCAAACTCATGTCCATCAAGTCGGTGATGCCATCCAACCATCTCATCCTCTGACATCCCCTTCTCCTCCTGCCCTCAATCTTTCCCAGCATCAGGGTTTTTTTCCAATGAGTGAGCTCTTTGCGTCAGGTGGCCAAGGTATTCTGGGATGTATTGAGCAGTAAATGGTGAAAAGATAATTTTAGTTAATTTGGGAGCTGTCTTTGGGGGTGGGTTTACTATGTTGAACACAGCTAGGTTACTTTCCAAGATAACCATTCCTGCTTTGGGGCAATGGTGGACAGTGAGAGCAGGAAAGGAAAATGATTCCAGAAGTCAGAGTTTTGCATAAGAAATTGTCACTTTCCACTGGGCACAATTCTGGGCTCCCCCCAGAATTCCATCTGCTAACACATGCTGGCAAGACTAGAGACCTCTTCAGGAAAATTAGAGATACCAAGGGAACTTTTCATGCAAAGATGGGCACAATAAAGGACAGAAATGGTATGGACCTAACAGAAGCAAAAGATTAAGAAGAGGTGGCAAGGATATACAGAAGAACGACACACAAAAGATCTTCATGACCCAGATAACCACGATGGTGTGATCACTCACCTAAAGCCAGACATCTTGGAATGCAAAGTCAAGTTGGCCTTAGGAAGCATCACTACAAACAAAGTTAGTGGTGGTGAATGGAATTCCAGTTGAGATATTTCAAATCCTAAACGATGATGCTGTGAAAGTGCTGCACTCAATATGCCAGCAAATTTGGAAAACACAGCAGTGGTCACAGTGCTGGTAAAGGTCAGTTTTCATTATAATCCCTAAGAAAGGCAATGCCAAAGAATGCTCAAACTACCGCACAATTGCACTCATCTCACACACTAGCAAAGTAATGCTCAAAATTCTCTAAGCCAGGCTTCAGCAATACGTGAACCATGAACTTCCAGATATTCATGCTGGGTTTAGAAAAGGCAGAGGAACCAGAGATCAAATTTCCAACATCTGCTGGATCATTGAAAAAGCAAGAGAGTTTCAGAAAAACATCTACTTCTGCTTTATTGACTATGCCAAAGCCTTTGACTGTGTGGATCACAACAAACTGTGGAAAATTCTTCGAGATGGGAATACCAGACTGTCTGACCTGCCTCCTGAGAAATCTGTATGCAGGTCAGAAGCAACAGTAACTGGACATGGAATGGCAGACTGGCTCCAAATCGGGAAAGGAGTACATCAAAGCTGTATATTGTCACCCTGCTTATTTAACTTATATGCAGAGTACATCATGAGAAAAGCTGGACTGGATGAAGCACAAGCTGGAATCAAGATTACTGGGAGAAATATCAATACCTGAGATATGCAGATGACACCACCCTTATGGCAGAAAGCAAAGAAGAACTAAACAGCCTCTTGATGAAAGTGAAAGAGCAGAGTGAAAAAGCTGGCTTAAAGCTCAGCATTCAGAAAACTAAGATCAGGCATTTGGTTCCATCACTTCATGGCAAATAGATGGGGAAACAGTGTCAGACTTTATTTTTGGGGGCTCCAAAATCACTGCAGATAGTGACTGCAGCCATGAAATTAAAAGATGCTTGCTCCTTGAAAGAAAAGTTATGACCAACCTAGAGAGCATATTAAAAAGCAGAGACATTACTTTGCCAACAAATGTCCATCTAGTCAAAGCTATGAATTTTCCAGTAGTCATGTATGGATGTGACAGTTGGACTATAAAGAAAGCTGAGCACCAAAGAATTGATGCTTTTGAACTGTGATGTTGGAAAAGACTCTTGAGAGTCCATTGGACTGCAGGGAGATCCAACCAGTCCATAGTAAAGGAAATCAGTCCTGAATATTCATTGGTAGGACTGATGCTGAAGCTTAAACTCCAGTACTTTGGCCATCTGACCTGAAGGGCTGACTCATTGGAAAAGACCCTGATGCTGGGGAAGATGGAAGGCGGGAGGAAAAGGGGATGACAGAGGATGAAATGGTTGGATGACATTACCGACTCAATGGACATGAGTGTGAGCAAACTCCAGGAGTTGATGATGGACTGCACTGCACGCTGCAGTCCATGGTGTTGAAAAGAGTTGGACACGACTGAGTGACTGAACTGAACTGAACACATGCTATATGTCTGCAACCATCTTGCTTCCTCTTATGGAGACTTGTGAGGTCATAAAAGAGAGGGGGTATCACTCACTTTAATCTGGCCACTTCTCTGTTTCTTAAATCCACATCTCTGTTTTTTAAAGTGTGGTTTTAACATATTAATATTTACTGTTCTTGGCCTTCCTTTGAGTGTATGGTTTTGTGGAACAGATACTGCTACCCACACTGCTCATGCTCTTTATCTCATGGCCCTACTCTTCCAGAACAGTTTTATTTAAAAACTGCCTGGAGTAACCACAACTTTATTATGGAGGTAGTAAAATAACATAGATCTTCTATCTGGAGAGCACTTTGAATTTTACTAGTTACTGCATTTCTTTTCATTCTCAAAACATCTTGAGAGGGAGAAACGTAGCCTCCATTTGACAGATGTAGCAGCTGAGGCTCAGAGAGAAGTAGCAGGTTATCCCAAACTCCAGAGCACTGAAGAGCAGAGCCCTCCCTCAAGCTCATCACTCACCGGCATCAGTAACGAAATTAAGTGCCTGTAACCATTGCATTGGGCTTCGCTGGTGGCTCAGTCAGTAAAGAATCCACCTGTAGTGAGGAGACTGCTTGTAATCCAAGGGACCTGGATTCAAGCCCTGGGTGGGGAAGATCCCCTGGAGAAGGAAATGGCAACCCACTCCAGTGTTCTTGCCTGGGGAATCCCATGGACAGAGGGGCCTGGTGGGGACAGTCCATGGGGTCCCAAGAGTTGGACATGACTTAGCAACTGAACCACCAGCCAGCAGCCATTATATTCCCATTTAACTGTATAGAAATTTCCATTTCAAAAGCACTCTTCTTTCCTACCTCAGCTCTTTTCATAATAAATTCAAAGAACCCACACAGTTTTGAAATCCCTCTCAGTTTAGAGGCACAGGGAAGTGATTACGTTTTCTTAGTGAAGATAAAGTAACTAATGTAATATGAACGTGGTATTTCTTCTTGATATAGTTTCTTACGTCTATGAATATTAAATACACCCCTGAACATGTGTTATTTTAGTGATTACATGCCTTATTTCCCAATTTGTTATCTCGAGGAAAAAAAATACAGATTTTCTGGATTATAGTTAATGTTTCTGAACCACACTTCACACTTTCCCAAACCCTCCAACTTGCTCACTTTTAAGGCCATCTCTCCTAAACACAAACCACATCTTCTTTTTCTTGTAAGTTGAAAGAAGGTTTTGTTTGTTTGATTGTGTGTGTATGTGGGGGGCACGGGTGGGAGGATCGGGTTCTCTGGAAAGCTGGCTCCTGTGTTCTCAAGGGTTATAAAAACGGGAATCATTTTTATTGGCAATCCACTGGAATAGTGCTGAGACAAATGGAAACTTGAAGATAAGGATCCCCAGAGGTGAGAACATACAGCTGTTGGGAATTGCGAGAGAATCTGACCAATAAAGGAAGTCACTATTTTTCCAGGCCTAAAGTGAGTTATAGGGCGAGACGGGTGTTGTATATTTATGTAAGCCAGCAGCGGGGAGTTCAAGCAGCTGTATATTGCTGAAAGAGCATCATTCACATTCGGGCTGAGACAAAGAGTGGAAATGAAGTAACATCCTGGCCGTGGAAGGCCTCATGACAGAATAATAACAATTCAGAGAGGGGGGCCGTGTGCGAGGCTGTGGGTAGGCCTCAAAATGAGGAAATGATCAAGATGCCTTGTCAGGCCTTCAAAAAAACAGCTACACACACACACACACACACACACACACACACACTCAGGATTAAGGCCTGGCCAAGCGTCCTTGGGAAGGAAGGTCATTTATCTTTCACAGAAACACGTACACAATTACTTGCAACCTTCATCAGTATAGTCAGCAAGATAGGTTTGCCAAAAGTACTGGAAAAATATATATCAATACACATATTACAGTTGGGACCCCATTTGGTGTTTATTATTATCATACACTCTTGCCTCCTGTATCAGCGCGGATACTATTTCAGGACAAGATTTGAAGGACTAAAGTGGTTCTGGCGGCTCAAAAGATTCAAGGGAAAAGAGTGGGCGGGCGTGGGGGGGAGCTGTCTTATCTCCTGTGTTTATTTATCGTGTCTTTTTGTTTAGAGGAAGTTGCAAGTAGAATAAAAGGGCCTTGAAATTACACTCCTCTAATGACAAATGGAAAGAGAGAAAGAAAGACAATCCATTGCAGGAAGATGATCAAAAGAGAAGGGGAAAAAAAGAGTTTTAATTCAGAAAAATATACACAGCTAGTCTGCAGGACTCTGAAAATGCTGTGCTTCTGTTTAGCAGAAATCATCTTGGGTGCACCCAAAAGCTCATTAAGGTATTGTCAGAAATTTCAGTGGTGGATCATGGTAAATATTTCCAAAACTTTAGTCATTTCAGCAAAAAAAACACAATGTGAGATAATTGTGTCTCACAATTATTTCTGTGAAACAGAAATAATTTCAGTTTTTACTAAAGCTTTTAGTTAATACTAAATTAGAATGGTTATTAAAATTCAGAATCGCTGGGATGAAAATAGTATATTTTATCCTTGAAGTTTATTTATTTTTGAAACACATATGGCAATTACAAAAAAAACTTAAGTAAAATCAAAAGGCTTTCTATAAAAATGTTTATGTGGTGTGCCGTGGACTAGAGTTTTCCTTATTCAGACAAAGTACAGTGAGATGTCAAAATGATTTTATGCTAAGAAAGCATCATTTAAAACACAGAGCACATATTTAAACCTTAAGAATATCTGGTTAAGTTTTAAGGGACTAGTGGAATTACAAAATGAAGAGACTTGCCTCTATTTTTCCTCTGCTGTTTTACAGCTGAATATTAAACTGCCATTAAAAAAAAAAGTGATTGAAATGATTTAATTTTCTACACTGACCCTTCTTTAAAAGTATTCTCCCTCATGGTTTCAGTCATGCCTGGCGAGTTTGTCCGTTCAATCCCAATATTATCAGTTCTCAGTGTTGAGCAATCTTTTCAAGAGCAAAAGGCAAGGAGGATTAAGAATGAGTTTAGGACTCTTCTCTCTATAAAACGATCAACTGCAAACAGGAACAGCGCAGAAGACGCTGGTAAGTGAACTCACCAGGCACAGAGCTGAAGTCAGAGATTTTCTAGGAATGACAACTTCAGCACATCCGTGAAATGATCCTCCTTGCCAATTTCCTATTTTTCCACAGGGGACATCTGAATTCATTCCTGGCTTCTGAAGCATCAGGTAATGGCCACCGCCAGAGGGAGGATTCCAAAACCATTAGCCCACTGGTCTGATCCTATATGGGAAAACCGTATATTTTGACCATACCCCACGATCTCCTGGTACGCCCACCTAGTACTAAAAATGCATTGGTGAGGAACATACTGAAATAGGTCACTCGCTGAAGCATATCCTAGAAGTGCTTGAAGGAACAAAAAAACATGTCATTTGCACAGAGTTTGAGCTCCATTGAGAAAAGTGATATCTTAAATACAGAGTCTCCAATCCTGCATTATATATTTTTATATACAAGTTATCTGAACTGGAATTCTTGAACTAAGAATTATTGGTCATACCTGCAGCAGTTCATATGAAAAGCAATAGTGGCAGGGGGAAAAAAAATCTTCCTTTCTTTGGTTTCTGCCTCAAACATTTGAGTAAGGAATCATCAGTATAGTTGCAGGCATCCATGTGTTGTGGTATGTTGAAAAAAAAAAAAAGAACCCTCCATTTAAACACGGATTTTAACCTTTCCACCTTAGCCTCTTACATTTTCTTTGCTTCTACTCAAAGCATTTAGGTAAATTAGGATGAGGTCCCTCCATAAAAATGCAAGGGGATCAGTTAAACTTTCATCTCTAATTTATTCGTGAAGGAGCGAGGTCTTGCCTGGTCATGCTGTGCATCAACCTGTCAGAATCACTTTCTCTTTTGTCGAGAAGGGAGATGGAAGGACAGAAAACCGCGGGCTTGGGCTTTGGTGGTAATTGCTGTGAGAATAAAAATGCTGGTGCCTTCTTGCTCGGGCAAGCGAATGTGAGTAAAAGTTTCAAAAACCAGGACCATAACTGAATGAGCCTCTAAATTTGTGTGAGAATACCAATAGAAACATACATTATATATATTCATATTTATATATTATAAACATGTAATATGCATAATGTATACATTTTATCTAATACATGTATAATATTAAAAAATTATTCAATCTATGTGAACCTATGTATTTATCAGCATTGTCTAGGTGCACCATCATTTCATTGCATAACTGGGTACAAAGTATTTACAACAGGGGAAAAGTCACCAGAATTAAATTTCCTAAATCATACCATTTCCAGCTCTACTGGATTGTTGCCCTTAAAACTTCGTGTAAGCTTGGCATCGTGGACTGTCCACTTCGACAGTTGCTTTCACACATAAAGATCAAGCAGTCATTGTGCTCTGTGTGCAAGCAAACCCACGTGTCCAGGTCCTATGCATCCTCAAATATTTGCAAGTTTCAGAAGACTTATCTGTCTTTTAAGAAATTCCTGATTTTCTCTTTCAAATTGAACTGTGGTTTAATACATTTTATTGTTCTCTTTTAAAAGTTCCTTCATCTTTTTTTTTTTTCTTCTTAGATCACTAACTGGTTTTTGTTACTTGTTTGTTTCCTTTCCTCCACTTTATGTTATATTTCACATTTGGAGGCTCATTGGAAAGGAGCAGAGTTTTATAATATGAAAGACCTTATTCTAGTTGATGAATAGGTTCCTGGGCTTTGCCATTCCCACCCCGGCATTCAAAATTATCATCTTTTATACATGTGAAAAAAGGGAGGGGGTGGGGTCTGGCATTAGTTCTTTTAGTCGTCAGGAAATTACAAAATGTACACTTGCGAAGTAAGCAGTTTTTGCAGTCGGCTTGCACATCCATCTTTTTAATGAGCCTTGTTTATAACCTGACGCCATGTTTCTAGTCACCTACCCTGTTTACGTCTTTGGCCCCTTTAATTAAGAGAAGAACCAGTTAAAAGAAAGTAAGAAGAAATATTAATATGATCTGATTAATTCAGCTAGCAGGAGGTTATGGGGTACCAAGGTTATTATAACCTATAAAGGCAATGTGAATAAAGCTGTATTCATTTGTAATTTTATTAGGCGGAGCAAATTAGTGAGTCTGCACAGCAGTGACAAAAGACCCGTTCCTATTCTCCCTTACCCCCCACTGCAAGGGCCAGGTGCCCAAAGTTAGGCTCCATATTAGGCAAATGAGATCTGATAAATCTCAGCTGCACATCTAATGAGACCCTCCAGAGCTGGTGCTGTGCTAATTTGGAAAGATTAGCTGGGATGTTTGTGTATGGCTAAAGTCCAATAGAATAAAAGTAAAACAGAGATGAAGACGCAAAACCTAGAAAGGGTTAAATGCATCAAGACAATAGTCCTCTGAAAAAGGGAAGGCCAGAATTGATAAGGGGCAAACGATTGGAAACAAACGATCAATGGCAGTTTGAGGGGTAAAGTGAAAATTCCGTTTTAAAAGAAATCTCAATGATGACTTGTCCCTGTATAATGATTTTTTAAAAAGTGATATGGTCTACCTATGTGGGCTGACTCTTACTTCCTGGATCTTTCCCACTCTAGCTTCTTTAATATCAGAAACCTACGTTTTGTCCACTTTCAAGGAACCAAAGGAAATTGCAGGATTTGATTCCAGCAAAGGTGTGGGGAGTCCTGATAGGTTAAGTGAATTCAAAGTTAAAGAAAGTAGGGTGAGTGTTTAATACAAAGATTTTAATATTCGTCAAGGGGACATTCTCATGAGCTGATCTATGGATTTTGAAAAAAGGTTTCATTACTCTGGAATCCTGACTGGACAAACTCGCTTGGGTCTCCAGTGTGCAAATTATAGTTTGTCTTGTCTTGCTTGATCTCCTCAGTTCTTCTAAACTCTCATTTCAGACTTGTGGCCAATCTGTTATTTGCTCTGGCTTTACTTGGCTTCTCCTGGTCATTGCTCCAATTCTTACCAGGCCTTTGTCTAATTCCTCTGTTATGATTTTAACACTAAATCTTGGAGGGTCTCACATTTCACTCTGGTCCAGAAATAGATACCTATTTAGACATGAGTAAACTCTATTCTTTCCCAATATTTGAAATATGCTATGACAACTCTTATTCTGGTATATACCCTGAACATAGCCTCCTGAAGGACCTATCTGAGTGTCAAGATAGAATATTAGTCTTTTATCATTAGTAGGGCATTCTATGGGCTTCCCTGGTGGCTCAGAGAGTAAAGACTCTGAAGCCATGCAGGAGACCAGGGTCAGGAAGATCCCCTGGAGAAGGGAATGGCAACCCACTCTAGTATTCTTGCCTAGAGAATCCCATGAACAAAGGAGTCTGGAGGGCTATAGTCCATGGGGTTGCAAAGAGTAAGACACAGCTGAGTGACTAGGCGCACACATGCACACAGGGCCTTCTATTGAGTACACTCTTAAAAGAAGAAAAGTCATAAATTGGATAATAGCAGCAGATAATAGTCGAAATAGATGACTTTAGAAACCCAATGAAAAAATGAAGAACATGCATCTTAAAAAGGCATTCTGATGACCACAATTATTTAAATGTTTTAAATTATGTTAGGAACCAGCATAAAATAAATTTAAAAAATTAAACAATTAAAAAAATCCTTCCTGGTTGAGTAGAGAAATGATTTCTCAAGAAAAAATAAGTTCTTATAAAAAACAAATTCTTAGACTGAGAATCAATGAAGAGGCAAAACATTAGTTTGGACTTAAGTTCTCTTACCTCCAAGTATAACATAATAGAAAAACCCCAAAAATGTGAATAAGTAAATCATACTGTGCTGTATCCTTATTCTAAATGTATCTCCAGAATTTTAAAATGTATAAAAATGTCAGTGTATATGAACTTGAAAGGGGACCCCACTATGAACACATTTACCTCCCAAAGTCATTGGGATTTTTTTCTTCCTGGATGATAATCTCCTTATTTATAATAGGTGCTTTGGACATTTTTTCAATGGAAAATGTTTATGGGAATTTTTAATATTTATGCAAAATATAAATTGTCCTTCGATCCTCCTAATCAGCTCTTTGCTTTCACGGGTCAGATCCAAAATGGTTATAAATCTCTGTCACAACAGAGATGATGCATTGTCAAAAGTGGTTAATACTTGCATAGTTGAGACTCAGTAATATCTACTAAGTCAGGTGACTCAAATGAGTATTCAAGTGTATATAACACAGGTTGAGAAAATGATGGGTGGTTTTTCAATCAGAATGCATCTTTATTTCATCATTGGTGCCACCACACTAGGAACATTTGGTTCATTATGAGTGGCAGGGATTTAGAGCCTGTCCCCTGGTCAGAATCCCAGCTCTGCCAACACATACTGTGTGTCCTCAAGCAACTAACCTAGCCTCTCTTTGCCTTAGTTCCCTACTGTACCCATGAGGAAAATTAATGTTTACTTCTTGAAATTATTTTGATTAAGTGGCTTAGTATATAGAGATCTCTCAGAAAAGCATTTGACATATGGCTTACTCCATAAACCTCAGCTCTATCATTTATCTTTTATTTTGGGTAGTTTTTTGCCATCTCTTCTTCACTCATGAATCCCTTGAAGGCCCAGGAATAGTTTTATTCAATTCCATGACATCTCAGTACTAAGCACAAAAGTACTACTAAAAAGAGGCACTTAAGTCATGCCAACATCTTCTGACTAGAATATTCCTTTCACTCTCGATGCTCTGATTTTCTTAATAATCTAGTTTTTTTGTTTTCAATAGCAACAATAAAACGTAAGATAATTGTCATACAAAGCCATGTGGAAGATTGACTGGTAAGAGACTCACATCATGATAATGATAAAATATATACTTTATATTTTTATTTATTGGCTAATATGCAGGTCTGTGAACATATATGACCTCATTACTTCTCTTAAAAAATACAGTTGTTGGTGTTAGGATACTGGAAGAAGCAGAGAATTTAGAAAACCGGCTCTGTCCCCTTCTAAGCTATTTTTCATATCTATTCAATGATAACACCCACTTCATGGGATCCTGGTGAGTCCTGATTAGATAACATATATAAAGTACTGGTACTCAATGAATGATAGCTGTTGTTACAGTCATTATTTGTAGAAAAGTTCACCTAAAACAGTTTCCGTGGGAATGAAAGAGGAGCTGTCAGTAATAGTTGTGCCTATAGCTGATGTCAATGCATGCAGCATGAGTGTGCTCAGTCATGTTTGACTCTGCGACCCCATGGACTCTGGCCCGCCAGGTTCCTCTGTCCATGAGATTCTCCAGGCGAGAACACTGGAGTGAGTTGCCATTTCCTTCTCCAGGGGATTTTCCCAACACAGGGATTGAAACCATGGCTCCTGCGGCTTCTGCATTTGGCAGGCAGGTTCTTTACCTCTGAACTACCTGGGAAGCCCATAGTTGGCAATAAGGCTTGGATAAGAAGGATTCTGAATCTGACCCCGCAGTCACGGAAATGCTCCCTGATGCATGAACAAGTCTGCCTTGTGCACTATACAGGGAAGTTTATCACCATACTATGGAACTCCAAGCCAGGAGTCTTTCCAAAAAAATCTGCCCATGGATTCTTCTAGAAGATTGATGAAACCTATGAAACTTTCTCATAAAAAACGAACAAACAAACTTAAAAAATGATACATTAAATACATTTTTAAATGCATTTTAAAAAACCATCCTTAAAATGTTTAAAAAGGTAAACATCATACCACAATATACACTTTTCTTTGTTAGGATAGTAAATAATGGGAACTAGTCACGGGTCTCATATCTACCCATCCACTATGGTTCAAAGATGTATTGTGCACACATAATACTCTTGAGTTATCTGTAACACGTGGAATATAATAGGAACATATCTGTGATATCTCTTGGTGACATTTCACAGGCATTGTTAGTACTGTTACGATGTCTTGTCCATATTCATAATGAAAGGGAATGCTACCTTTCAGTTAGAAATCAGGGAAAATAAAGATGCAACTTTTGCCCATGCAGTTTCATCTTAGACCCTTTGCTCTAGAACCCCAAATGAAGAATGACTCTGCTCAAAACCCAAAGTTAAAACCCCTTGTCTAAAACCTAAAAAATTTTTTTTCACTTGATGAACTTGGCATACTGTGTTTCTCCATAATCACCTCCTTGTTTTCTCTTCTGCAGATATATACCCATTTTGTGAAGTTTGTAAAGACATTGAGTCCAAGTCTTTGAAATCTTTAGGATAGTTAAATTGCTCTTCCTACCTGGACACAGGTTGATATAATTATTATAGCATTGATGTTTTTAGCAGGTTGGACTATCTTGGTATAAATCCTGGAATTTAAATTTAGTCAAATTTGAAGATAGATGCAAGAGAATTCCTACTAGGCCATGACTATTTTAAGAAATGAAATGCTTTGAAAACAGTTATAAAACAAGGAGTCCCTTACATCTTGGGAAACCTCACATTCAATTATTCAGGATGAAAAAATTGAAACAAACTTTGGACAATCATGTAGACTGTGGGCTACTTAATTCAACCTAAACCTTAAAGCTTTTTGACATCCTATTAGATAAATGTAGTAATCCGTTTTTCTAGATAGGAAACAATTCTTCCTTCTGTTGGATTAAAAGCCTATAGAATATGTAAGTATACACAGCTGGGTATACCAGTATCATTTGGGACAGGCTGACGTGTATCTGTCATAAGATAAATGCAATTTAGAGTAAGAATTCATTGTAAAGACAGGATTCAGGTCTAAACTACTTTGTGTATTTGCAAATGTTTTGCATGTCATTGGCTCCCTGTGAAAGTGTCCCGTCCAAGGGGATAGTGTGAAACTAAACTTTTTATTCATTGCCTCCATATCTTTGTGCTGATTGAGAAAGAACTCGAGTTGGGGGTCTGTTAAACTTGACCTTTCATAGGCAGACACGCTGTGGCTCTTCCTTGCTTGTTTATATTTGTAGTACTAAAAAGATTAATTGATTGTTCAATAAATTATCACTTTACAGATCAGGTTAGTCTCTTAAACAAACCACCAATCACCTTGTTAACATGTAGATACAAATGAATTGTTTTCAATAGGATAAACATTATCCCCTCTGTAGGTGTGGCAATTAGATTATTGATTTTAGGTAAATGTCTAGTTAATTATGCAATAGGCTTCATTTCTTCTGTTAATTAAACTACTGCTCTTTTAAGTCAATAAACTATAGCCTCAGGAGAAATGAGAAGATTCCCATTGAAAGAGTCCAAGTACCTCCCCCCAAAAGGGACAGAATAGGGACACTTCTGCTTTTAAAACAAAGACCAAAATGAAGAAGAACCTATAAGAGCAAATTGCATTTTCAGTTCATTCACGGTCCATTTCTCGAGTCAAGATTAAATGCAAATCTGAATAGAAATACTTGAAGAGAAACCACGAACCTGTTTTTGTACAATCAACAATCTCTCTCTAGCTGTGTATCAAAATGATAAGCTTTAACCTGCCTTCCAAAATGCTGTCATTGTCCTTGTCATTTAGTTGTTAATCATTGATCTGAGTAGCAGGGAGAAAGTTTCAGAACCATCCTGGGAACAGTTTCTGGGCAGCTCAGAGCACTCTCACCAGCACTCCTTACCCTGCTTCCTCTCCTTGGACCAAAGATTGAGCCATAAAGGCTGACTTTTGTCCTACTCTACTTGGGGATTGTTAGGGTTTTTTTAAATCTGTTTCCCTTTTGGAGGAAGCACTGGGAAAGTGTGGGAGTTAGGCTTCTGGTTACTTTGCCTAGACACCTGGAATATAAACTTGCTGTGTTCCACACCCTAATTTCATAACTTGGTGAGACTTCTGACCAGTTAATTGGTCCCTGACTCTGCTGTCTATTTTGTCTTCAGGCTCAATGTCACAAACATGTCCTGTCTTGCAAATCTGATAATGTTTTGTATATAGTAGACACACAATATTAATTAAATAAATGAATGGAAATTGTATATTTGTTAAAGCCCTGGTTAAAGTCTATACAGGAAAGTCACCAGCTTCCAGACCATAATGAACTGATTCCCCTCTTGGCTTAGGCATTGGCCTAAGGGTAGCCCTTAGAAATATTAACAACAGTGATAAGCATTAATATTTATTGAGTGCTTACTAATTGAATGCTCTGGACACCATTCTAAGATGATTGGTATGCATTATCTCATTTATTCCTCACAAGAGTACTTTTCAACACAAATTTTATTGTCCTCTTTTTAAATAGAGAAACTGAGGCATGGAATACGATGTCACTAAGTGATTGGAACTAGGATTCATACTTAGGAAATATGACTACAGAATCTATGCTTTTAATAACTACCAAGCCCCAGTGGTCATTTAGTAGACAAAATAATTGACCAAAGCCCAAGAATGAACGGTGCATCCAACTGGTACAACTGACCTGAAATCTCTTTGGTAAAAATAATAGCCAATATTTAATAAGAACTTGTTCCATTGGCTCAGTTCCAAAGTGAACACATGCAGACTGTCACAGCTTGCATGTCAGTCACAGCTCAACCAGTTAGGAAGGCATTGGTAGTTCCATGAAGAAGATTGAGTGCTGGGCAAAGGAACACTTGTTTGTCCAATATCAGCATTTCTCTTCCTGCTAAAGATTTTAGCACTAGACAGATGAAAAACACATGAATAAAATTTCTTTTCTCCTGACCAAATTACTTGCTTGTAGCATAGAAGTAGCTACAGGCCAAGTCATCATATTTTTATTTGAGTATTTCCCTATTAGTTTACAATAAAGTTGGACATAGTTCTACTGACCAGAGAATGACTCTTGCTGCTTCTTCAAAACCAGGATATTTCCTTTTATGGTGCAAGTTATAATTAGCTGACGAATCCTAAACTGTACTTGTTAAAAAGAAACCCCATGTAAGAAACCTGGTAAAAGTTATGCTGGTGTTTGCATGAAGCCTGTTATACATAATTTTCTGAAGCTGTTTTCAATCATGCAAATGATTTTTTCCTTTGCAATATGCTAATGCAATCTGATTTATTTCAGTTGTAAAAGTTAATTACAATGTGTTTGTGAGTCCCTAAAGATGATGTATTAAATGTTTATAACCAGGATTATTAAAATGTCCTGTCTCGATTACAGAGCTTCTCTTTCAAACACTAGAACTAATTGTAGCCTTAAATCACAACAACCTCACCGTTAAAATTAACACAAGGGCAACATTGCATAATTTTAATTAATTTTAATTTGGCCAAAGCAAATTAATTTTTGTTTTCTAGAAGGACAACTAAACTCTTTTGTAGCCTGCTTCCACTGAACCTGGAGTTCATAAACTTCCTTTTCTCCTCTGAGGATTGTACCCTGGGATTGAATCATTGTTTATGTTTTGGTTTCAATTTGCATATCTGGTTCTCTCCTCTCCTCTTGGCATTGAAGTAAGAAAATGAAACCAGAGTGAAAGGTACACAGTTCTATGATTAGAGAAGCAAATTTTTCACTGTGAGTTTCTTAATATTAATCCAGGTTTTTGCAGATAATAATGTTCTGAGCCCAGGAGAAGTGTATTCTGACACTCCTATCTTTAGCACCCATTAAAAAGCTGCCAACACCTCTTTCAAAATTTACAAAACAATTTTCTAAGGAGTGTCTTCTTAGAAGACATTCTATCTTGATTTTTTCCTTCTCCCTGTGCTTAACATGTATACAAAAATCAATTATTTCCTATGAATGGCTAATTCTAAATCTTCCATTGTTAGTCAGCTGTGCTGAACAAATAGTAACAAACAGGCTAAAATTCTATTTATTACTCAAACTGATACATCCTTTCCAGGAAAACTTCACTTAGTCCTCATTTCTTTGAATAGTATGGCTAGTCTCTGTGTTTAGATGAGAGTTGTTTTAAAACAGGGATAGCCATGATAAAGAATCTTGAAAATATACCTTAAAAAAAACCAACATGGCTTCCTGAAACTAGAAAACCTGTAATAAATGCTAGGTAGGGTCTCAGTGCTTTATCTTTCCAGTCATAGATTATAAATATTTTGAAAAATTGGATAATTATTTCTTGACTTGATTTACATATAAATATTCTGGGATAACGTGAGTTTATATTTTTGTTGATCATCTAAAGTTTAATCTGCCTATGCATACTTATAGGCGTTCCTTATGCATTTGCTAAACGAATATCTTAGAAACAATCTCATTTTATGGCCCCAAACTAGTAATCATAGCCAAAAGAAAGTATAATTTAGAAAAGTCAGTTTATATCATATAAGTAAAGTCTAAATATATCAGATAGTTCTTATCCAAAGCAACATATTGTCTTTAGCAGTGAAAGAGAATATTGTTAATAATTACATGAGAATATTATGCATAAAAGTGGAATCTTCTGGGAAAAGTGAAAGATTTGCTCACCCTCCAAATAAGGAAATGAAATTGATGGCTTTCTGGCTGTGTATTTGGTTTATCACAATGTCTTCCCTCTCTTCCTTCTTTATAGGGATGGGTCTCAAACAACCATATTTATGCTGCATGATGCAAGCCTGGATATGGAGTGGGGGTGGAATTGATGGATGCTTGATTAAATTAGGTCTATATCACTTTGCCTTAAATTTAATTAGGTATGAGAAACCTGAGTTAAACTTTGGGTGTGTCTGAATCAGTCTTTGGCAAACCTGAGAGTTGTGAGGAATCTGTTTTAGCTTATCTTGTGAATACATCTATTATATACAATAAACGTGCACATTTCTGTCAGAGTTCAGGACATAGACTATATGATCAGTTTCAGTTTTTTAAAAATTAAGATGAATATCTATGTGTAAAAATATCTATCCATAAAACCATGAAAGAAAATTTTAAGTTCTTGCTTGGTCAAAAATAATAGTAATATGGCCAAAATTGTCTCATTGGCAACTTACAAATATTCAGTATCAAAGTACTTAGTTTAAATTCAATGACTTTTAAGGCATATCTAACAAAAAATATATAATATTTTGAAGACTAGATTATTGTTAAAATTGTAAATTTGCCAACTAGGCAGTTTTATTTCTATCTTTGTTGTTAAGTGCCTTGATAACACAGAAAAAGTATTTTGCTTTCCTTTTAAGTGAATATTTACAGTGAACTTTAGGGCCTTTTGCATGTCTACTTGCTTCTAGAATTATGTAAGTGAGTGTGAGAAGGGAAGAATCTTATTGGTGACCGTGAGTAGCTATTTTTATCCTTGAATATCTCCCAGGCCTACAAATTCTTTGAGAGGAGAGACATTATTTTACTCATCTTTGTATCTCCAAGTTCTTAGCATAAATATAAGTACATATTAAATATTCAACATACTGATGTGAAAAGAAATGACAGAGGAGAGTGGGCATAGGCTAGAAATAAAGTTAGACCAGAACCATAGTATTCACATGATCACTGGTAAAATAAGCAGATAAATATAAATTAAACAAGTCTTCGAGTCTTAACTGATCCATAGAAACTCTTTACTTATCACTGATGAGATTTGGATACTCCAATAAAAGGAAATTCAGTTAGTGAGAACTAGTAACAGAGGACACTTGGGCTTATAATAAAACCTCAGTAATGGGGGAAAAAAACCTTTATTACCTCATTTCTTTAATACCTATATTTTACCATTTATTCTGAGAATTATCCTGTGAAGATAAAGTATAAATAAAAAGGTCCTTTTACAACATACCAATTTTGAAGAGTTGATTATATTTTACTGTGTTATTTGTTCCCTCTAAAACTACCATTCATGGCAAGCATATGATATACTTGAAAGGCTTAGGTTGTCAAGTATTGTGGGAAATTTGCTCACTGACTTTACAGATCATAGTCACTAGCATATGTATACCAAATGCTTAATGGTTATAATTTATTTGTAAGAGATCACAGCCTATTATGACCGAATGTCTTCTGCTCTATCTAGTGAAATGACATTGGTAAGAAGAATGAACATACTTTTTGATGCAGACATCTATGGATTGGAAAAATAAATCTCACTTTGACTAAATACACCAATAATAAGATGGCATTCTTTAAGTACTGACAGATTACTAACTTTCAGCCCAAGGCTTGTGGTGGATGACTGGTTTAGATAGATGATTATACAAAGGAAGGAAGGAATACTTAGAACACAGAATGCATTTTATCCCAGAAAAATCTAGGTCATGAGAAGATGTCTCTTTAGAAGCAACTGCGTCTTATTAGATGAAACAAATATTTTCCTAGTGAGATTTAATAATAGCTGTCAAAAATTTAGGATCAAAAACATGGAGTGGCTGAATGGGTAAAAGACAAGACACATCCACATCTGTGCGCTCCTACAAGAGACTCGCTTCAGTAAGGACAGACACAGACGGAAAGAGAGGGGATAAGAAAGATGTTTCATGAACATGAACACCAAAATAAGTCTGAGGTAGCTGCACTTATTTCAGAAAAACAATAGACTTTAAAACAAAGATTATAAGAAAAGACAAAAAGGGACATTACATAGTGATAAAAGGGTGAATCCATCACGAGGATATTGCATTGTAAATATTTATGTACCCAACATAGGAGCACCTATATTTGTAAAACTAATATTAACAGATGTAAAAGGTAAAGAAGACAGTAGTAGTATAATATTAGGGGATTTTAATACCCCACTTACATCAACGTATAAATTATCCAGACAGAAAATCAATAAGGAAATATGTGCCTTAAACAAAACATTGGAATAAAGTGATTTAATAGATATATAGAGAACATTTTATCCAAAAGTCATAGAATACACATTTTTCTCAATGCACATGGAACACTCTCCATGATAGATAATAAGATTTAAGTCTAAGCCACAAAACAATTCTTAATAAATTTAAGAAGATTGAAATCATATCAAGCATTCTTCCCTACAATAATGGTATAAAACTAGAAATAATTCTCAGGAAAAAGCTAGAAAAAACTCATGAATATGTAGAGATCGAACAACATGCTACTAAACAACTTCAATAAAAATAGTGAAGGAGAAACAGAAAATACCTTTAGACAAATTAAAATGGAAATACAACAAATCAAAATTTATGAAATGCAACAAAATTAGTTCTAAAAAGGGAAATTCATAGAGATACATGCCTTTTGCATGGAAAAAAAATTTAATCTCACTTTACACCTCGAGGAACTAGAAAAAAAAATAAAAAAACTCAAAATGAGTAGAAGGAAAGAAATAACAAAGATCAGAACATATACAAATGAAACAGAGACTGAAAAGAAAATTAAAAAGATGAATGAAAATAAAAGCTAGCTATTTGTAAAGTTAAACAAAATTGACAAACCTTTGGCTGGATTTACAAAAAAATAGAGTTCAAATAAAGTCAGAAATGAAGGAGGGGACATTACAACTGATACCACAGAAATACACAGGATCATAAGAGATCACTATGAACAATTATATACCAATGAATTGAACAACCTAGAATAAATGGATGCATTCTTAGAAACACACAAACTCCCAAGATTGAATCATGAAAAAACACAAAATCTAAGTAGAAGAATTACTACTGAACAGATTGAACAAGTAATTAAAAACCTTCAAAAAACCAAATTCCAAGATCAGATGGCTTTACTGGTGAATTCTACCAAGCATTCAAAGAAGAATCAATACCCAACCCCCCTCCAAAAAAAAAACCCACTGTAGAGAAGAAATACTTCCAAATTTGTTTTACAATGCAAGATTACCCTGATACCAAAATCAGACAAAGATACCACGACAAAAAAAAGAAAAAGAAATCACTGGCCCATATTTCTGATAAACATAAATGTAAAAATCTTCAACAAAATATTATCAAACAGAATTCAACAACATACTGAAAGAATCCTAATTATTATCAAGTGAGAATTATTCCAGGGATGCAAGGATGATGGCTCAGTATCTGCAAATCAATCATCATGATACACCGTGTTAACTAAATGAAGGATAAAAATCATATGATCATCTCAATAGATGGAGGAAAAGCATTTGGCAAAATGTGACATCTATTTATGATAAAAACTTTCAACATTCAAACAAAAAACCCTATGAAAAAATTTAGCCAAGGAGGTGAAGATATTGAAACTCTTATTGATGAAAATAACTGAAAAAGGCAAAAATAAATGGAAATATATTTTGTACTCAAGAGATTGGAAGAATTAATATTGTTAAAATGCCCAAAGCAATCTACAAATAAAATACAATTCATATCAAAATTGTTATCATCCCACTTAATTGAGAGACCATTTAACTGACACTTTGATTATCAAAAATTATCCTTCATAATCTGTATTAGCATTTTTGTAAAGTCTACTTTGTTTTTTAAATATAACATGAAAATATTCTTTTAGTTAGTATTTGTATTGTGTATTTTTATCACTCATTTGCTTTAAATATTTCTATATCCCTATGCATTAGATGTCTTTTCTACATAGTACAGAATTTGGTTTTTAGTGTTTCTGAAAGACCAGCAATCTTTGTATTTTAACCAAATAATTTAGTCAACTTATATTGAATGTATTTTCTGATATATCTGAGATTAAACATATCATTTTGCTAATTTCATGTTCATTTTTTTCTACTCTTATGTTTTTATGTTGATTAGTTATCTTTTATTAATCCAAATTTTTTCTGTATTATCTTGTGAATTGTATGTTTTACAATTTTCTTATAGTTGTCATAGAATCACACTATGATTGCTTGAGCTTTAAAACTCAAATTTTAGTCAATATTACCCTCTTACAGGGCAGTAAAAGGAAATTAGATCATTGTATTTCCTAACTTTTATATCATACTTTTTGTGTAATTTAATAATTTGTATTTTAAAATCACAAACCATTACAATTATCATTGTTAGGTATGGACTATAATTATTTTTATTTGCTCACCAGCTCACCATTTAGCTGCTGCTTTTTGTTTCTTTCTACATTTCTGAGATTCCATATGTAATCATTTTTTTCTGCATGAAGATTATCCTATACTATTTACCTGATTAAACTAATTTATTACAAATGCTATATTTTGGGGCTTCCAAGGGAGCTCAGCGATAATCAATCTGCCTACAATGCAGAAGCTGCAGGAGATTCGGGTTCGATCCCTGGGTCAGCAAGATCCCCTGGAGGAAGGCATGGCATCCCACTCCAGGATTCTTGCCTGGAGAATTCCAAGGACAGAGGAGCCTGCGGACTATAGTCCACGGGGTCACAAAGAGTCAGACATGACTGAATAACTGAGCATGCTCGCTCATGCTACATATCTCATTATTTATTTCTTATAACTTTTTGTTTCTCTGTTATTAATCAGTACATGCTCTTTCAAAGTAGTATCAAGTTCATAAACTCTCTTTAGCTGTGTCCAATCTCCCCTTAAACCAATCAAGTCATTAATCTAATTCACATTTCTAATTGGGTTCATTTTTATAATTTTCAGTTCTTTGCCTATGTGTTCCATTATGTCTTTTATTTCCTTGAACATGGTAAATGTAGTTAGTTTAAACTGTATGTTTTATAATACCAATATTTGGAATACCTGTAACGTTGTTTTTACTGTTAGCTGTTTTTTACTTTTTTTTTTATCATGTTACGTTGTTCCTCTATGTATCTGTTCATTTATTACATTGATTATTGTGTATTGAACACTTGATAGAGTTCTAATTCTGGCCTCTCATCCAGATTTATCCATTTGAATGGCCCCCTGATCATGGACATAGCATTTGATTATTCAAGAATGAAACATAAACCATGTGGAACTAGCCATAATCTTTCCCAACTATACATCCCCCTCCCCCGCACCCCCACCAAACATATTTGTTTCTAATGGGGTGGTTGGGTAGAGTGAAATTTAGGTTAGAGTTCTTGAAAACATCTTGTTATCACACTGACAAATTCTACCTGTGAAAGAAATGAAGAAGTGAAACCTCCCAATCGTGTCCAACTCTTTGTGGCCCCATGGACTGTAGCCTAACAGGATCCTCTGTCCTTGGGATTTTCCAGGCAAGGATACTGGATTGGTTTGCATTTCCTTCTGCAATCTGTGAAAGAGGCAAGCATAATTAATCAAGCTCATGAAATTAAGAGACTCACAGTCCTGCTAATATCATCTGAGAGCCAGATCTGTATCAACCACTCACATTCCCCATTTGCATGGCTCAATAAATTCCCTTTTCAGTTTATATGCTTTTATTTATTTATTTATTGCCACACCATGAAGTATGCAAGATCTTTGTTCCCTACTCAGGGATCAAACCCATGCCCTCTGCATTGGAAATTCAGAGTCCTAACCACTGAACTACGAAAATTGTCCCAGTTTATAGATAATTTTAAATAGAGTTTCGTCATTTCCAACTAAAAAAAAAATCCTCACTAATTTTTTTGAATTAATTCAGGCACAAGGAGAGGCTTGGTGGTTTTAGAAAAGAGCTGGAGAAGTTTGAAGGCAAGAAGACAAGACAGAAGACTAATAAAATAAAAATGATCTTCCTCAGTGGCTTAATTGGTCAAGAAACTGACTGCAATGCAGGAGACTGCTTGCAGTCCTGGAGACCAGGGTTCAATCCCTGCATCGGGAAGATCCCCTGGAGAAGGAAATGGCAACTCACTCCAGTGTTCTTGCCTGGAGAATTCCATGTACAGAGGAGTCTGGCGGGCTATAGTCAATGGGGTCACAATGAGTTGAACAGGACTTGGCAACTAAACCATCACCACTACCAATAAAAAAATAGTGAAATCCTATACCAGTCATCATGGAAACAGGTAGAAATGGGGTATAGATTTGAAGGATGTATACCAGTAAGTATAGAGAAGTGACATGCTGGATGTGAAAACTTCTTTGTGATATTTTATCTACTACAGAATCTCTGAAAATGAAGGACAGCACATTCTTATGACTTTTAAATACTTGCTTGAAATCAAACTGTGTACAAATATAGTATCATAATTCAAAATATTTAACCTCTAGATAGATTATTTGCCTTAGTAATTTTAGTTTTACCTTCAGCACATTGCTTTATCTGGATTATGAAATATATGTATTTCCCATGAAACAAAGAGGCTTTCAATCCCAATCCCAGTAGCTGTGACAATTCCATTTATCTTTGTCTTTGGAAGTGATGGTATAAATATAATTCTGCATTGTTTTACAGAAACTATTTCGGTTAAAAAAAACCATGCAATCAACTGCCTTCCTCTCTAATTTAATGTACGTGTGACCAGGGAGACCTTTCCAAAATAAGGTTGTAAAAGTACTTAGATAATAGATAAGGACTATTCTGTCCAAACTGGAATATATGCAAAGGAGGAGATGATAGACATCTCGTCGGAGCCCAATGTTTCTAGATAAACATTTCTGGTCAGGATGATTTAAAAACACATATCTGCTTTCCTGCGTTTCTTCTATTCACTCTTGTTGTTGAATCCAACTCTAAAATTGGAATTTGTGGCACAGTTGTGACTTGTTCTCCATGAAGGGTTATCAAGGCTGTAATATGCAGTTTTCCTCTTTGCCGAGCTTCGTAATCTCACAATTTACTTTGAATTGTGAGAAATAGGGTAGAAAAGAGCAACCAGAAAAGTGAGTTGGGTTGTGAAACATGGAATTGTTATGTCATAACTGTAAGATTTCTCATCGGAAAATCTCTTTCCCAGCTATGGGAAAAAAATAAAGATTACTTAGAGAAATCAGAAGGAATGAGACACTTCTCTCCTCATTCTCTCACATTTTTGCAGTAGAAGAAGCAAAGAACTCCCATGTCAGGATGAATCACCCGACTGGAATTCACACATAGCATAAGATGAGGGGGCTACAGGCTACAAAATGCCAGAATCAAATGTTACAATTATAGCACATTTCCTAAAAGGCAACTTAAAGTCAGCTCCATCCCACGCACTCTTTCCAAATCCTGGGTTGTGTCTTGTCACCTATACTATAAACAAAGCAGTAGCATTCATAGAGATAAATAGAGAGATGTGTGGGGACAGAGCCAGGGAACTGGTAGGGAAAAGAAAAGACAGAGAAAGCCTGGGTGCTTGAAGCCAAGAATGAAACACTTATAATCATGCACTCTGAGATGTGGGAAGATTCCTCAAATCCTGTTAAAGAGAGTTGAGTTCAAATGTAATTCTATCAACACTGATACTGAGAAAGTCCCTAACTCATATGGCTGTTTCTACTAGTTATGCTATCTAAACCAGAGGGAAAATCTAAAAGTTACATCTGGCAAGAATATAGCAAATCCCCAGGGGGCCTGTGTTAAAGTACACATTGAACTAGCAGGTGTCTCTGCATTTGCATTCAGTAACACTTAACTCCAAGTGTTTTATGCTAAGAGACCATGTATGTGGATCCCATTACATATTATAAGTTGTTGACTGCTTGGTAATTATTTCATGTTTAGACATATTTTTCCTATTACTGATGTTATAAATGTATAGGTTTGAACACAAATGTAGGCACACACAGACACACAGGACAATATGAAGGCAACTCCAATGATATTATTCATTGTTTTGGTTTTCTGTCTAATCAAGCTACTTGATTCTACTTTTTTTCGAAATTCGATTAATTTTTGCTCTAATTAATTTCAGAGTGTTTTCAGCCTGGTATTGGAAGTGAGTGTGCATGCATGCTAAGTCACTGCAGTCTGTCTGACTCGTGTCCACCCTATGGACTGTAGCTCTCCAGGTTCCTCTGTTCATGAGATTCTCCAGGCAAGGATACTGGAGTGGATTGCCATGTCCTCCTCCAGAGGATCTTCCCGACCCAGGTCTCCTGCATTGACCCAAGTCTCCTGCATTGACAGGTGGGTTCTTTACCAATTAGCACCACCTAGGAAGCCTCGTTTTGGGAGAGGGATTGACAAATGGAATAATAAATATGAATCAAGAAAGAGTGGGAAAGGAAAATGTATTTTCAAAAGAAGTTTTCTGTTAAATGGAGAGAAATTAGTGAAGATTACAAGAAGTCAAAATATTTTTGATTTTATATAATTAGATTATTTAAATCATCAAGATAGTTCTTACTACATCTAGGTTTTCCTTTCATCTGAATTTATTTTTGCTTACATATTTAGGACTTTTATTTGAGTTTCATACTTAACCTCTGCTGCTGCTGCTGCTGCTAAGTCGCGTCAGTCATGTCCGACTCTGTGAGACCCCATGGATGGCAGCCCACCAGGCTCCCCTGTCCCTGGAATTCTCCAGGCAAGAGTACAGTAGTGGGTTGCCATGGCCTCTAATTAGAGCTATATTGTAGGTGGGAAAAAGGCATTTGAAAGATAACAAGAATCATCAGGTGCAAGTGGTTTCATTTAACTGAATTGTAGGGCACTTTGGGGAGGTGAAGGGAGTTTAAACTGGAAAGGTTGAGAGCCTTGTTTAAATCTGGGTTGGGGTGGAGGGACTTATAAATTAGGCTAAAAGGATGGACACTATGTTGAAGCTGATGAAGAGCTGTTGAAGTGATTCAAACAGAGCAGTGACATGAATGTTTGTTGTTAAAAGCATACCCTGAGTGCCAAGTGAATAACATTCTGGAAGAATGGATCCAGTCAAGGGATGTTAGCTGTAATGGTTTATATGCTCACTCCCCCCAACATAACCACACACGTCAAAGATGCAGACCTCTATTGCAGCAGTAGCAGGGTTGAAAGGGAAGAGACAGGCTGGGGGGAAAGTTGACAATAGAAATAATGGGAATTGGTAACTATTGGAAGATGGATAGGAAGGAGACAGAAGAAAGCTCAGCTGATAGCCACGCTCTGGCTTCTTATCTGGAAACAGTGATACAAATCTTTCAAAGAAAGTATCCAGGGGGGAAAAAAATTTTTGTGGTGAGGAGATGATGACTTCAGCTTGAGATAAGATTTTGAGGTACTCATGGGACATCCAGGGATGGTTGTGGTTTTAAATATAGAATTGAATTTCTGGACAGCTACTTAATAATAGATAACTCTTACTAGAGGTCTGTTAAGTTCCAGAAATTTCTAAGTGCTTAGCATATTTGAACTCATTTCATCCTCAAAACAATCAAACCAATTTTAAGATGACTATAAAGTCAAATAGAGAGGTTAAGTGACTTCCTGATGGTTGCAGGGCTAGGAAGTAGTGGAACCGTAAGGTAAATCCAATAATTTGGCTCTTGAAGTTGCATTCTTAGTCACTACAGTATAGTTACTGGAGGAAAAAAAAAATCATCAGGATGACTCCAAGGGGTTGAAATTCTGGTAGAATATAGGATACACATTAGTAGAGGAAAAGGGGAATAAAAATGAAATAAGAAGAAGGAGAAAAGCAGAATCCCCAGGGACATCAACAGATGTAAAAATAAGAAATAAGAAACATTTGAAGTAAGTAGAGAAAGAATAGTTCTTCTCTTAGGAAGTTAGGAAGGAAAACAAAGCATAAGAGGAAAGAAAGTGGATAGTTTGAGAAGAGGAGTCAAAAAAGACTGGAATGGAAACACACCTGATTTTCTTGACTGACTTGTCAAAGCAGTTTCATTGTAGTAAGTGGATATTTGGCTAGATCTAGTAGGTCATGGGTTGAGGAGGATATATTGACTCCTTTTTTTAAGACGTTTGACTAGGACGAGAAAGAGAATGTGTAATCATTTCTTTAGGGTATTATAAGATGGAATGAGATTTTATTTATATCACTGTTTAAAGTATAGCTGTAATGTTAGCATAACTCTTGGTTGGCAAGAAAGATGGGACTGTTTAGGAGAAAGGAGGGGGAAACAATCACGTATGGAATTGTTTCAGGAAAGGGGACCCATTCCAGGGTCCAAGAGTGGTCTTGTCTAACACTCAGAAATAAACTGTCTGAGAAGTACACACACCGACAAGACTTCATGGGAAGGGGTGGCCGAGTGGAGAGCAGCAGGGTGAGGAACCCAGGAGAGCTAGTCTGCCCTGTGGCGCACCGTCTTATGTTTTATGGTGATGGGGTTAGTTGCTGGGTTGTGTCTGGTCAGCCCTCTTGCTTGACCTGTATTTGGTCTGACCCAGTATCCTTCCCTGTTGTATATGCATCTCTCAGCCAAGGTGAATTCCAGAGGGAAGATGGTAAAACAACATTATGGGCTGGAGTCTCCTTCATCCTTTTGGCACATTCTAAATCATTCCAGTTAGCTTTGATGACAACACCATACTCCTTATCAGAACCTCCTGGTTTGAGACAACACATACACGTGGTTGTCATCATGCCTGGCCAAGGCAGGTGGCTTTGGTCAACGATTCCCTAACTTGAATTTCCCCCTAAGAACAGAGGACATATGCTCCAAAGTGAAAGATAAAAGGTCAGCTTTGAGAAAAGGTAGAAGGTCTTCTTTCTTTGAGATGAAAAGTGAGAAGAATGGGTTTTGTAGGTATAACAGAAGGCAGTTAGAGTTCAGGAATGAAATCACCTATATTCCCCCCAAAATAGGAGATGAGATTACTTGCTACATGAAAGAGAAGAAGAAATGGGAGCTTTATAGCGGCTGATTGTGAAACCATGCTGAAACCTGTGGGACCCTCTTAGGTACAAAAGTCTTCCCGGGTCCCCTGTTTCCTATATGTAGGGAAGGAACTTTTAGCCTCCGAGATGTTTCCTGAGTTCCAAAGGGAAGAGTCAAAGAGTTAGAAATTAGGGGCTTGGGGGAATGCAGAAACAAGGGGAAAGTAGTCAAGAAAAAAGAATGAGCATCTACAGTCCAGGTTCCTCCTCAAGAGATACATGTAACAATCTGATACAGATCTCTGAGTCCTTCTACAAGGACTAATGCCTCCACCCAAGTGGATGATGATAACTTCAAGCTACACACAAGCATGTGGAACCTAGACTGGTTGGAACTAGAAGGCAATGTTTGAGACTCCCAAAACACCACTCGGTGACCCACCAGTGGCCAATCAGAGGAAAGTCACACACCCAGCAACCTTCTCCCCAAATTTTGCCTGTAAAAGCTCTTCCCTGTAAAGAAGCATGGAGTTTGGGTTTTTTAAGCATGAGCTGCTCGTTGTCCTTACTTGGCCCTCACAATAAGCCTTTCTCTGCTCCAAACATCAAGGTTTTGGTTGGTTGGCATCACTGTGCATTGGGCACAGGAACTCAGTTTCAATAATTATATAAATTTTCTAGGGCTGTCCTAACAAAGTACCACAGATTGGGTGGCCAAAAAAGCAGAAATTAATTTTCTTACATTTCGGAGGCTAGAAGTCTGAGATCAAGGTATTGGAAGGATTGGTTTCTTCTGAGATCTTTCTCTTGGGCCTGTAGATGGATACCTTCCCCCTAAGTCCCTGTATGCTCTACCCTCTGTGTGGATCTGTGTCCAAGTTTAGCCTTCTTACCAAAACGCTGGCCATATGTGATTAGGGTTTACTCTTATGATATCACATTAGCTTAATTACCTCTTTAAAGGCCCTATCTTAATATATGGGCTTCCCTGGTGGCTCAGATGGCAAAAAATCTGTCTGCAAGATCCCCTGGAGAAGAGACTGGCTATCCACTAGGTATTCTTGCCTCTAATATACAGTTGCATTCTGAGGTCCTGGGAGTAGGACTTCAATATATACATTTTGAGGGGACATAATTCAACCTACAACATAGATAAAACTTTGGGATAACTGCTGTAAAGAAGGGAGCGATGACTTAACACACAAATAGAGATAATTGCCTGCTGCACAATCTAGTTCTATTGAAGAGTCACACATTTGTAGTGGGACACAGCTGACCATAACTGGTCCACTGATGTGAGTGTTTTGAATGGATATCTTAGGGAGATGAAGTGTTAAAAGGGCCAAAGGATTGAGAAAATGTGCTTCCTAAGTCAGGAGATATATTAAAATGAGTGACGAAATTAGAAGAGACTAAAAGAAGTTCAAGAAAGATTCTAAGGAATGTGGTATTGTGTGTGGATTGAATAGAACTGGAGAATCTAGAGAGCTGTAATTACAGAGTTTGTGGTCAGAGAATGGGATAGTTACATTTTAATGGGTAGCACAGTTCCTGATAGTGATAAGTCAAAGTTAAGGTCATCAAACTATAAAATAGAGGTGAGGGTGAACTGGAGTTGAAATCAAGAGTTACACGTCAAGATACGGACTGTGTCATTCCTGTGGACATTGGCAGTTTGTAGGATAAAGTGAGATGGAAAATATGTGAGTGAGAATTCTCTGTGAATAGGAAGGAGAGACAAGACTGTTGGTTAACTATTTAGCATTATCCTCAAAAGAAAGAACTTTGGGCCTCTGTAGATATGAACATCAGGGTGAATGAAGAGTATCCTCAGGTCCTAGGATGTTGAGTTTGGCCAGCCTGCTGTATCTACCGGAAACCACCCCAAACAATGACAGCACCCTTATGGCAGAAAGTGAAGAACTAAATAGCCTTTTGATGAAAGTGAAAGAGGAGAGTGAAAAAGTTTGCTTAAAGCTCAACATTCAGAAAACTAAGATCATGGCATCCAGTCCCATCACTTCATGGCAAAAATGGGGAAACAGTGGAAACAGTGGCTGACTTTGTTTTGGGGGGCACCAAAATCACTGCAGATGGTTACTCTAGCCATGAAATTAAAAGATGCTTACTCCTTGGAAGGAAAGTTATGACCAACCTAGACAGCATATTAAAAAGCAGAGACATTACTTTGCCAACAAAGGTTCATCTAGTCAAAGCTATAGTTTTTCCAGTGGTCATGTATGGATGTGAGAGTTGGACTATAAAGAAGGCTGAACATCGAAGAATTGATGCTTTTGAACTGTGGTGTTGGAGAAGACTCTTGAGAGTCCTTTGGACTGCAAGGAGATCCAACCAGCCCATCCTAAAGGAGATCAGTCCTGGGTGTTCATTGGAGGGACTGATGTTGAAGCTGAAGCTCCAATATTTTGGCCACCTGATACAAAGAGCTGACTCACCGGAAAAGACCCTGATACTGGGCAAGATTGAGGGCAGGAGGAGAAGGGGATGACAGAGGATGAGATGGTTGGATGGCATCACCGACTTGATGGACATGGGTTTGGGTGGACTCCGGGAGTTGGTGATGGACAGGGAGGCCTGGCGTGCTGTGGTTCATGGGGTCGCAAAGAGTCGGACATGACTGAGCGACTGAACTGAACTGATTCCCAAACAACGGGCTGTTGCTTCAACCCTTTCATTTATCATTTAAGAATCGGCTTAGGTATAACCTGATCTCCAGTCTGTGGTATACCAGTGATGAACTTGGGCTCTGGAATCAGGCTGTGCAAGTTGAGATGCACCCACTACCATTATAGGTTATCTGACCCAGGACAAGTTAGTTGACCTTTGTGGACCTTCACTTTTTTGCCTGTAAATGGAAGTAGTATTAGTTATTTTCCATTTTATTTCAGAGAGTTTGAAAGATTAAATTAAACAATTGATATAGAAGACCAGATCAGTATTGGATTTGCAGTATGTACACAATCCATTTCAGCTCTTGTTATTTAAAAGTGTTCTTCAAATTTTATACAATTCATGTGCACATTTTAGCCTCTTATCAGGTTGTAGACCAATTGTTCATTTGAATCTCTGTCTCTCTTTTAAGCTGGAAGCCTTTTTGGCACCTGGGCAGCTTATCTTGATAAAGCTACTACCTGCTCCATAATAGTACAGTTTGTGGAATATATTAATGAACAAATGAGAGATTTTTTTTTCAGTACTTGGATGAAGCACATAATAATGTTATGAAAATGTTATGTTATGATTCTTTGCTTTCTCAGTCCACGTCTTCAACCAAGAGTAATATTTTCTAAGTCTTATTTTAAATGGGAGCCTAATTTCTGTAAGAGAACAGTAACACACAGATATTCTGGAAACTGTTCAATTGTCAAAACCCTTAGATTTGTAAGCATTAGATCAGTGATGGCTGTCCATTTTACAGCTGTACTATGTACTTTATCATCAAAATATAATCAGAGGCTATATTGATTATCAATTGCTATGGAACAACAGCTGCAAGATCGTGGAGGACACGGTAAATATTTATTTTGTTTTGTGTCTGTAATTCTGCTGAGGGTTACTTGGGGGTCATTTGGGCCACTCTGCTTCAAGCAGTGGACCCGGCTGGACTTGGCTTCTCACCTTATTATGGCTTGGGCTCCGCTGAGCTCCACACATAGACCTTCTGGGACTCAAGAGGAGCTACCTGGAGGAAGCTGTTATGTGTGTGGCAGAAACGCAAGCAGGCGAGCCCAGGGACATGAAGACAGTGCAGTCCCCTGCTTGTGCTGAGCCGAATAACTCACAGAGAAGTAATTTGGCCAAGTGCAAGGTCAGGGGTGGAGAAGTACACTCAGCTTCTGTGGAAGCGACTGCACACTTCTTGGGGAAATGAATGGACAAAGGGAGGGGAGGGAATTGGACTACTCTTTCAGTCTGTCCCAGAGACAAACAGGGAGTTACTATCAGATGCTGGCTTGGCAAAGAAATACTTGATCACATTTTCTCTAATACAAGATAATAATACTGAATACTATTTAGTTATGTTTAAAGTCAAAAGGCTTCCCAGGTGGCTCAGATGGTAAAGATTCTGTCTGCAATGCAGGAGACACTGGCTCAATCCCTGGGTCAGGAAGATCCCATGGAGAAGGAAATGGCAATCCACTCCAATATTCTGGCCTGGGAAATCCCATGGAGAGAGGACCCTGGTGGGCTATAGTTCATGAGGTCAAAAAGAGTTGGACGTGACTTAATGACTAAACAGCAACAGTCAGAAAGAGCTTTTAAGTCAGAAATAACCAAAGATGCAAGCATTGGCCCTCTCAGTCCTCAAAGCTCCATCCCAGTCCTGAAGTTTCGGCACTATGGTGACCCTCCTTAACCCACATTGGACCCAGTCTGCCCTGCTCAAGTGTCCAGGTGAGTCCAGTGACCGAAAGAAATCCTGCTTGTAAGATTTCAAGTAGCATCTGTATTAAGTCAAGCAAATTTATTTATCACTTAACATGTTTTCTGAATTAAGGAGAAAGAAATTTGAACAAGCCGGATTGAAACGGAAGCATTGCACAGGGGGAAGGAAGGTGAGGCTTGGACCCCAGATCATTGACTGTAGTATTTATCACTGTGCCACCCTGGGCATTTATCCTCTAACAAGGCAAGACATTTAACCTCTTTGAGTTCCCTCATCTTAACCATAAGGTCTCAGCCATATCAGACACTTTATCAGTACATGTCTGAATTACAAATAAATGCAAATACATTTATTTGCAAACAAAATGATTATAAATGCAATGAGAATACATACAAATAAAATTGTTGTTATCACATGGAAATGATAATAATACCTTTTATACAAGGTCATTTTATCCAGGATCCGTTTAAAGTTTATAAATACATAAAATTTAGGAGTCCAGCATTTTGTGAGTGCACGAAAAGGACTGGTTCCTTTTGACAGCCTTTCCCTTTAAATACATAACTGAAAAAACTAAAGCAGATGTGCCCTGACCAAAAGCTACATTTTTCTCTCCTAATTATTCAGAGAAAAGGAAATTCCCTTTTTATGTATTTATGACTTTCCAAGTGCAAATTGGCAAAAACATATTTTCAAAAAATAAAAATATGCATTTTTTTGTAATTTAAAAGGCAGAAGACTGACGACTGAACTTCCCTCTGGGGAGGCAAATTTTGATGCTATCCATCCCCATTTGTCAGAAATGTTAAAACTCTTAGGAAAGTAGCAGGAACAGACCCAGGGTGTTGTAAAGAGGCCCTAGGGAATGTGTGAGGAACTGCAAGGCTGAAGTGCCACGCTAACCCAGAGGATGAAGCAGAGCGGTGACTTCTGGCCTCCTTTGAACTTTGGCATCATAATGGCATGTGGTTGAATGGTTTTTCGACAAGCTCCTTCAAAGTTACCATAGGCCACCTGTCTATTGTTTTTAAGCAAATGAATAAAAATTAGCTGTATTTTGTAAAAGTTCTTAAGGTAGGGAACAATCATGTCTCTTCATTTTTGGAGATAACTGTGGTTCCTCCAGCATCCCCGATGGCTCAGTGGGTAAAGAATCTGCCTGCAAATCTGGAGACATAAGACATGGGTTCGACTCCTAGGGTGGAAAAATCCCTCCAGTATTCTTGCCTGAAAAATCCCACGGACAGAGATGACTGGTTGACTATAGTCCAAAGGGTCGAGAAGAGTTGGACACAACCGAGCATGCATGATACTTGACTCCTCCACCACAAGAAAGTCAAGCAGTAGCAAACCTGTGTTACTGATGCCTACTCTGTTTATTATAAAGTAGGTGCAAATTTCCTCATCTTTAAATGGGGACTGTCAGGCTAGCAGCTCCATGCCCAAAGTCAATCGCTCAGTAAGTAGGAATAGGAGCTGGGAATTAAACCCAGGTCAGTAGATGGTAGATGAGTCCTTTATCTATCTGCCCATGCTGTGACTGGTATGTGGAAGGCATGTTGATGAAAGAAGTGGCAAAATGAAGCAAAGTGAATTTTCATGAAACATACAATGGTATTTCTGTCTTATATCCAGACTGTCAAGTACAGAAAGGCTCTTACTGAATGTCACCGTCCTCTTAGCTGTAACGGGGATACGTAATTCCCAACGTGACCTGGAGACTCAGCTGGTATAATTACATACATTAAAAGTCAGCACAGTTCCTGGTACACAGTAGACAGGTGATAAGAATGATGATGATATTGATGATAAACACGATGGTGGTATAAACACTCCTCAGCACAGAAGTGGTTTCTATAGCTCTGAATTGGGATCAGACTCGACTTTTTGACATGCTTTACACAGTGAATTAATAAATTAAAAGTGGGTGATGGAGCAGGCCAAGTTTTGACTGTTGTTGTTGAATTAGATCATCATTTCTATTCTCTTCTCCATATGCATCATGTATGTTATACTCCACGGTGCCTAGACCAGCAAACTCACCAACTGGGTGGAGAAATTCAGGTAATTGTGTCTAAAAGCTGTGAAATCTTACTACAACCAGCTGGATTGTCCAATATTTCTAGCCTCAGGGCTGGTGAGACCAGATCTTTTGGGGGGTATTACAAAGACCCCATTTCAGGTGTCACCTGGCTATTAATTTTTTAAAATACATTTATACAGTCTTTTATGAATCCATACCCCAATTTATTTTCTGCATGTCATTCTTTAAAGAAAAGAGAATAAGCATATGACTTGGATCATATGTTATAGTTCTTTTATTTGAATTTGGTAATACATGCATGTTCATACAGTAGTATCTCAACAACTAGAAAATGTATATTAAGCGTGATTATATGGAAAATTCCTCAGCTGAAATAAATCATTGTGCTTGAACTCTGGCTTGAACTACCTCTGCTATTATTCTGCTACTTGGAAAATTTTCTGACTAAAACTTTTATTTCATTTTTTTTAATTGAAAAAGAAATCACTTGTTTTTTTTCCCCCAGAAACTAAATAAATTACCTAACTAAATGATGAGATTTCTTTTCACCACAGAGAAATTCAATGAAATCTTCTGCTCAGTGTTCCAAATTAATTCTGTCACTCATGAAATTCCACTATGAAAACTGGAGTTGCCCCTCACCAAAGATGCCATTTGTGTTCATGTTAGAACTTGCTTGAAGTAAAAAGGTTCCCAGGACTGCTTTTTTTAACCATCATCATAGAGATTTCCTGGGGTTCTATACCAGCCTGCTCACTTGCGGTATCAGGTAGAGGTAGATGGGGATAAAGAGCAGTGGCCACTCTCAGATCATCTACAAGACCTTAGATTCTCTCTCGGAACTTAAGTCAACTATCTCACTTCTGCCAAGCTTCAGGCTATAGTATGTCATAAGTTTATATACAAATGGAAAAAAATCTCATAATATCATTCACACTCTATTACTGATAATAGTTATCATTCACTGAGGCTCTACTATGTGCAGAACCCTACACTAAATGTTCTATGTGTTTCCTCACTGAAACCTTGAAATGGTTCATGAGGGAAATCTCACTGCTTCCATTTTGCAAATGACTTAGCTTAAGCTCAGTTCAGTCCGTTCAGTCGCTCAGTCGTGTTCAACTCTTTGTGACCCCATGGACTGCAGCACGCCAGGCCTCCCTGCCCATCACCAACTCCTGGAGCTTACTCAAACTCATGTCCATTGAGTCGGTGATGCCATCCAACCATCTCATCCTCTGTTGTCCCCTTCTCCTCCTGCCCCCAATCCTTCCCAGCATCAGGGTCTTTGAGTTTAAGCTCAGTGAGGGAAAAATTCATTCAGGATCATCATTTAGTGAGAATTCAACCCTTACATGATCTGACCACCTAATTTTGTCCATCCCATGTGTTTCTGAGTTCAGATAACTAGAAGTCTGACACACCGTGGCAAGAACATCTGTGTGGAAAAAGATTCTTTCCTTTCTCTCCCTTCTAAACAAACATTTTACCAAAGACCAGACCATTTGGTCAAGCAACATATGATAGCTACAGTGGTGCTTCTTGTAATCAATGGTCTGATGATCTGCCCACTTAATTAGCATCAACACAGGAAGGTTGGATTGTGTATGTCAATGATTGCTGTAGAAAGAAGCGTGTAGTTGCTGAAAAATACTTGTGGCCATTTTAGTTAATCCATAACAAATGAAATGACTTTAAACTGAATCAAAATCCTTGCATTTAAAACTTTTCTTGGAGTTTCCCAGGTGACACTAGTGGTTAAGAACTCACCGTGATGCAGGTTGGATCCCTGGGTCGGGATGATCCCTGGAGTAGAACATGGTAGCACACTCAGTACTCTTGCCTGAATAATCCCATGGACAGAGGAGCCTGGTGGACTATGGTCCATAGGGTCGCAAAGAGTCAGACACGATTGTGTGACTTGTCACACACACAAACCTGTTCTTGGGACTTCCCCAGAGGTCCAGTCACTCAGACTCTGCGTATAATATATGGGGCATAGGCTGGGTCCCTGGTCAGTGAACTGATTCCCATGCTGCAATTAATACCCAGTGCAGCCAAGTAAATAAATAAATATTTCAAAACCCAACATTTTCTTTATTTTTCTCCTCTAGCAGCTGACTACGGGTGCAGTCCTGAGAAGAACCTCTCCAATGTTACAGGTCAGTTTTGAAATGGACACAAAAGTTATCTTCTGTATGTGGACTGTCCTGATTTTCATAGTATGAGTGACAGAAAATGGCCATATAAAGCAAATAGACTTCTTAAATATATCTAGCAGAAAAGCAGAAAATGTGCGAAGGAAAGGAATTCTGGCTCACTTGTGGATGACTCCTCCACTTTATGACCTGAGTTTTCTGGGGTCTCAACCCTGGAGGCCCCTGACATAGCTCTGTATTTTAATTTGTCCCTCTGGGTACTGATTCACTAGGCTGGAATTCAGCCTTCTCTTGAAAGCTAGAACAAAGGATTACAAACAAGAAATTAGCAGAGCAATCAACAGGCAAGAGGACGCATTTAATAAATGCCAACCTTTATTTTTCTAACAGGCCTAGAAAACAATTAGCCAGTGGCCAGCCACCATTTGATTAAATTGCCTCTGATGATTCTGAGAGTGGTGATATGATCAAACAACTAGTGGGTGACAGGCAGTGATGCCCAGGGGACCTGGTTGTCTATATATTTATTGATATGTTGGTTTCATGAAGGTGGGCTTCCTGACAATTTGTGGCATCTCACTTCTGTGCTCCCAAATTGAAAACTAGGATCTATAAAAGACCTTATCAAAGACAGGAAATTTTTATATCTTCTTTCCATATGTGGTGTAAATTAGTGAACCTGAGGGAAGAAGTATTTAATTTATTTGAAAAACTTTGGTTGTAGACATTCCATATTCAAAAGTTAAACCAGATAATTACTGTCAACTTCAGAACTGGAAGTGTCAAACTTGAAAGGGCAAAAGGGCAAGCTTTCAGTGAGAAGTCAGTTTGTATTTGCTGATGCAAATTGGATAAGCACATGGAGAAGCTAACACCTGCACTGGTAGTCACCCAGGTATGCAAATACACCTGTGCAGCTTTTAAACATGGAGTTTCTATTGTTAATTACAAAGTATTTCAGTGAAAATGCATTATTTGAGCAAAATAATTAACTTGACCACCTTCAGTTAACTGACCTATTCCCAAGATGTAATTCTCCAAAACAAATTCATTTTCTTCTTGGAAGAAAACTCAGGTATAAACTCAAGAGCCTGAAAATATAATCACTTTCTTTTCTGATGTTTGTCAGGTGAAACAGGATGATGGTAAGTAATTTTCCTTCTTTGAATTTCAGTTTTCCAATCTGTAAAATGGGTCCAAAATTGTATCAATTTAGAGGTCATAAAATGTAGACTAGAGTTACAGTATTGCTATCAACTCCTTTTGCGAGTGGCAGCACATCTTTCACCTACTCCAGCCTTCGTTGTTTTCATCTGTACAACTGGGTGGATGGTGGAGTGGAACGCAATGACTGTCAGTGTGGACTCTTTGGACACTAAGGAGAGAATTCAGAAGTTTGAACCCACCACTTGAACCCAGCAGCACCATGTCGTCGCTGTGGCTGGCTGTGACTATGGGAACTTCTCCCTGGGGAAAAAGGTGCATTTTTTTCCAACTGCTTTCATCATGTTCTAAAGCGAAACTGTGTCCCCCTAAATGTGTAGGTTACTTAACCAAATATCATTATAATTTTTTCTAGTAATGGAATTTGATGATTATGTGATGTTAATAAGACATGTGGTTATGGCATTAAAATATTGTCTGTATTTCTCTTTCAAATGTTTTGAAGAAGAGCTATTGTCTTAGGCTTTTTAATCAAAATACTCTACATAGAAAGATCATCTTGGGATCTATGGAGCCCTGACAACGGATGCAGAATTCTGTGTGTGTGTGTGGACATTTTCTAGGAGAATCAATGGCTTTCATATATTTCCATATTCTCAATCATAAAAAAGTGAAGAACCACTGATTTAGTGATTGGAGTTGGTCTAAAATATTTTCACTAAAAATGGAAAATATTTACTTGGTGATTTATTTATGAGTAATGAGGTAACAAGAGGACAAATCATTTTGACTAGGCTACTTGATTGGTTATTTTAATGAGTAGGCAAATATGAATCTCAGGAACATAACCATTCACTGAAAGGAAAGCTGACACATATAAATGCTTAAGAAATTCAAATACTTCCAGCTTCCCTCCTGACTACCTTTATCCTCCCATTTTCCCTATCTAAGAGTAGGATCACTGATTCAAATATTTTGAATATTTTATATACAATTTCTCCCCCTGAAATAATTATTATTATAATTAAAATCACTTTGTTATTGAAAACAATTTAGTATTAATAATCAAGAGACTTAAAAATCCCCATAGCTTTTGGCCAAGTAATCACACCCTTAGGTGTCTATCTTAATGAGTAATCTAAAATATAAACAGATGTTATTATTTAAAGTGTTCCTTATAACATAGAATATTAAATCAAATAGCAAAGCAGTATATTAGAATATAAAGTGTTCAGTAAATAAATTGCACAATATCAATGTAACACTGTTCTGTGTAGAAATTAAAGTATATTTAAGGGCCTATATTGTGACAGTGAATGTAAAATTTAGGAAACTAAATTTTATAGTCTGTGCAGTAAAAGTCATCAGTGGAAGTTATCATCAAGTACTGGAATAAAGGATGATTTATTATCTTCCTTACAGTTTTCTATTTTTATCCATTTTACAATGATAATATGTTATACAAATATAAAAGTATGTTTTTTGTTGAACCTTTACAAGGATAATATATCACATAATTTGACAATGATAATGTAACATACATATGTTATTAGGTTATTCTGTACTTACATACAGAAATGTGTTGATAATATACACATTTCAGTTACTCTGATTTTCAGTGTTTCAAGTTTGTAATTGGTCATCCTGGCTAAATTCTAAGCTTACTTGGTGACACAGCTCTTTGTAGTATTGTTTCCTTTTGTTTCTTAGGTGAAATAAAATTCTGGCATGGCTTAATTTGCTCACATTGATTGGGTTTATCCTACCTGATTTTAAGGTGTGTGTCTCTGAGGTTGTCGGTACTGTTTATTCTCTAAGCTGTGTCTGACTTTTGCGACCTCATGAACTCTAGCCCACCAGGCTCCTCTGTTCATGGGATTTCCAAGGCAGAAATACAGAAATGGGTAGCCATTTCCTTCTCTACGAGATCGTCCCAATTCAGAGATCGAGTCCATGTCTCTGCATTGCAGGTGGACTCTTCACCACTGAACCACCAGGGAAACCCATATCTCTGAGGAGAGAGAAACAAATGCATTTATTAACCTCATGAGATCTGGAAGAACAAAAGTATCCACAAATATGCTGATCCAGTGTCACAGCTTTGTGGGACAGTGGTGATCTTGCAGACAGAGGAAAACCACAGTCAATCTTGTGGCCTCACTTTAAGTTGCTCTCACGAAACTCCAACTCTCTTGAAAGATCAATAGTAACTTACTATTCTTTGAACAGCATAGGCACGTGCTGTGAAATTTTGGAAGCCATTATTATATGCACAGTATTCAGAGGGAGATGAAGTCCTGCCTTCATGATTATACTATCCAGGGCAATTGCAAAGACATATGGCCTGACAGAGCACATATTCTTTGGGTCTGGTATTTTATCCTTTTGCAGTTGGTACCTCAGATAATAGAATATTCTCTTGTGTTGTCACTGGGATATTTTCATTTTTCACTGGCTATTTCATGCTATCCTGAGCATTTAGCCTAACACCAATTCTGGAGTGTCAGACAAAGGATGTCTTCCTATCACTGAACAAAACTATTTGAGATTTGTTTGGGCCGAGGGCAGGAGTAGACAGCTGGGAGGCATTTTGGTCAAGGAGAAAAATGACATGTTTCTGAACTGGAATGATAGATTGGGAAGCTTGCAGATCTTTGTTCATAGTTCTTTTCTGGGAGGGGAAAAATAGGGAAATCCTAACCAGTTGCCACAACTAACTAAAAAGGAGCCTCGCGGGCTGCTCCCCCACATTGAATTTACATGGTTATGATAATCCCAGTTAATTGTAAACACGTATTTAAAAATCCAATTTCTCTATTCAAAAGACTTGTAGGGGTTGAGTATCAAGTTTTTTTTTTCTGATATATAAGTAGGAAATACATAGTTGTGATAAAATTCTTGCACTAAGTTAGCTAAACAATTTGTTAATAGCATTAAATGACACAATCCATGAACATTACGGGCAGCCTGAATTTTGGCATGTGTACAAAGGTTTTATTGAACACACATGCCAGTGGAACCTGCCTTGCTTACTCAGGACCAGGCAGCCATGTTTTATGTCCCTCTCCTGATTTCTTGCATTCTTTCTAATACTGATCTTCTTGTTCAGTTGCCAAGATTTGTCTGACTCTGCGACCCCATGGACTACAGCATGAAAGACATCTCTGTCCTTCACTATCTCCCAAAGTTTGCTCAGATTTATGTCCATTGAGTCGGTGATGCCATCCAGCCTTCTCATCGTCTGCCACCATCTTCTCCTGTTGCCTGCATCTTTCCCAGCATCAGGATCTTTTCCAATGAGTCGACTCTCCGCATCAGGTGACCAAAGTATTGGAGTTTCAGCATCAATCCTTCCAATGAATGTTCAGGGTTGATTTCCTTTAGGATTGACTGGTTTGATCTCCTTGCAGTCCAAGGACTCTGCTCTTATAGATCATGAAAACCCTCTCTCTCTTTCAGCCATGCTTTGTTTAGGTTCCCTTATGCGTGGAAGAGAAACAACCATGCATTTTGCTTCATTTCATTCTCTTAAAAATTTGCATTCACAGAACTCGTCAGTTTCTCTGAATGCCTCTGTAATCTCACACCACAGTTAAGTTGGAGTGATGACCAGATCAGAAAGTTCAGTGTGATATAAGTTTGAATAGTGACTGCAAGGAGCAGCAGAGGAGACACATCTTGAACTTTCTTGAGTGATCATCTGAGAGTAGAACTCTCTGGAGCATGGCTGGTCCATCTGTGAGTATGCACAAGTATGTAAGATGATCTTTTGCTGGATAAAATTCTTTTTCTATTTACTTTTTGCTCATCCTTTTAAAATCTGCATATTCAGGTATGTTTTATAATACTTTTTGTGACCCCATGGACAGTAGCCCACCAGGCTCTTCTGTCCGTGGAATTCTCCAGGCAAGAATACTGGAGCGGGTTGCCATTCCCTTCTCCAAGGGATCTTTCTGACTCAGAAATCGAACCTGGATCTCCTGGATTGCAGGCAGATTCTTTACCATCTGAGTCACCAGGGAAGCCCTCACACATGTATAATTTACAAATAAAAAGTGGTAAAAGTGACAGACTTTATTTTTCTGGGCCCCAAAATCACTGTGGATGGTAACTGTAGCCACAAAATTAAAGGACACTTGCTCCTTGGAAGAAATGCTATGCCAAACCTAGACAGTGTATTAAAAAGCAGAGACAAAACCCACTGAAATGTTGTGAAGTAATTAGCCTTCAACTAATAAAAAAAAAAAAAAAAGCAGAGACAGCACTTTGCCAACAAAGGTCCGTATAAACAAAGCTATGATTTTTCCAGTAGTCATGTACAGATGTGAGTGTTGGACCATAAAGACGGCTGAGTACTAAAGAATTGATGCTTTTGAACTATAGTGCTATAGAAGACTCTTGAAAGTCCCTTGGATGCGAAGGAGATCAAACCAGTCAATCCTTAAGGAAATCAAGGCTGAATATTCATTGGAAGGACTGATGCTGAAGCTAAAGCTCCAGTACTTTGGCCACCTGATGCCAAGAGCTGACTTACTGGAAAAGACCCTAGTGCTGTGAAAGATTGAGGGCAGGAGAAGAAGCAGGTGACAGAGGGTGAGATGGTTGGATGGCATCACTGCCTCAATGGAAATGGGTTTGAGCAAACTCTGGGAGATAGTGAAGGACAGGGAAGCCCTGCATGCTGCAGTTTATGGGGTTGCAGAGTTGGGCATGACATGACTGAGCAGCTGAATACCACCAATATACTGTGGGTAATCTTTAAATTCTTCTTTTTCTGATGGGTTCTCAATAAGAAAAGTTCAGATAATATTGTCTATGAATTTGCAATTGTTTAATTTTCCTATCTCAATCCATATTTATTGACTGTTTATCAATGTCAGGAAATTATATTTCTTAATTGGTAACTGAATATTTTCAAATAAGCATTCCTTCTCCCTCTGTTAAGCTAAGAAACAGCATGGTTGTTCCTGGCTGTCAGAAGCCAGGAATCTTAGGCTGTCTTTTCTGAGAGGAAGCATTGCTCACATCTACTGTGGTCAGGATCCATTTCATCAGGCAGGAGAGCTGATGGAATAGACCACAATAGTGAGCAGAGGCAGTGGGCTCAACCACTATGCCAGCTGTCTCCTTTAGAAAAACCCATCAATAGCCAACATGTCGATGTCCAAGGGAGCAAGTGGAGTTTGTCATCTCCAGAATTTGAAAGCAGAGCTCCTAAAGGTGCAATGACAAGCATGGAGCTTGGGCTACAGGTCCTGGGGATTCATCCATGCAATACTGCTTCTCCAGAGGTCAATGTAGAAAGCCAATGCTTATTTTGAAAGAAGGGAGGATCCAGAATACTAAGGCAATAGCTCTGGGTGAAGAAAACCCAACTGCAAGTAAAGCACAGGCAAAACTTATGACACCCCACGGGTCAATCATTCCATATCTTCAGTTCAGTTTAGTCACTCAGTCGTATCCGACTCTTTGTGACACCATGGACTACAGCACACCCGGCTTCCCTGTCTGTTACCAACTCCCAGAGATTCCTCAAACTCATGTCCACCCAGCTGGTGATGCCACCCAACCATCTCATCCTCTGTCGCCCCCTTCTCCTCCTGCCTTCAATCTTTACCAGCCTCAGGGTCTTTTCCAATGTGTTGGCTCTTCACATTAGGTGTCCAAAGTACTGGAGCTTCAACTTCAGCATCAGTCCTTCCAATGAGTGTTCGGGGTTGATTTCCTTTAGTATTGATTGGTTTGATCTCCTTACTGTCCAAGGGGCTCTCATGAGTCTTCTCAAGCACCACAATTCAAAAGCATCAATTCTTCCATGCTCAGCTTTATTTATGGTCCAAGTCTCACGTTTGTACATGACTACTGGAAAAACCATAGCTTTGTTTATATGGACCTTTGTGGGAAAAGTGATGTCTCTGATTTTAATATTCTGTCTAGGTTTGGCATAGTTTTCTTTCCAAGGAGCAAGCATCTTTTAATTTTGTGTCTGCAGTCACCGTCTGCAGTGATTTTGGAGCCCAGCATTTGCTACCTCCACTTGTGTAATTCCAAAAGTTGCTACATCCATCTCTCTGAGAAATGTTGGTTTTTTGATAACTGGCAAAGGATTGCTCATTTATTCAAAGTGCAAAGCTGTGAAACCTCAAGGGGTTACATTTATCCCTTTCAGATCCTTGCTGACAAGCAACATGGCGCATGTAAAAATGGTAAAAACGTGCATGCTGAGAAAACTTTGTCCCAGAGTGATACACTTCACAAACACAACTCAGCAGAAAGTTTTTCCCTAGATTCCTCTTCTTCTCTCTAACCACTTGCTAATTTGCTATTAATATCTGATATTTTCCTTTTCCATTTCCTTTTATCCTTCCTTACTACTAATTTGTAGGGAGAAATAAGATCATTAAGTTCTAAACAATCATGTTCTTGCTTCCAGTGTGTATGTGTGCATGGGTATGCACGTGTGTATACACAGGGACTTAAAAGTCAGAAACACAGGTTCAAATCTAGGCTCAGCCACAAGAAGAGGATTATAACTGGGATAAGGACTGAACTTTTATGATTTCCAGTTTCTTCTCAAATAAAAGAGTGAAAATACTACTACTTCCAAAGCTTTTGAGGGAACAGAGAAATTATCAATTTAATTGTAAATTTAGCTTCTTTAGTAGCTCAGGTGGTAAAGAATCTCCCTGCAATGCAAGAGACCTCGGTTTGATCTCTGATTGGGAAGACCCCCTGGAGAAGGGAATGGCAATCCACTCCAAGACTCTTGCCCAGAGAATTCCATGGACAGACCATGGGGTTGCAAAGAATCAGACACAACTGAGCAACTAACACACACACAATTGTAAATTTAATTATCAGTTTGACTAATATTGGCCAAAACTCAATAACAAGGCACAATATTCTCAAACTTCAGTTATGTTATTTAATTTGACAGTTAAAAGCAGGTGTCTAATCTAAAACAATACATGTTAAGAAATCTGGAGTTTTATCTTTACTGTTTGTGTTTTCTTCAGAATCTAACATCCACATAACTATTGAGGATCAAAGCCTCCCAATGCCAGAAAACTTGAAAATTGTGTTCCTCAGGTATATATTGGATGGACCGAAAGATGATCATACTAAGTGAAGTAAGTCAGACAGAGAAAGACAAGTATATATGGTGTCACTTACATGTGGAATCTTAAAAATATCTTACAAATGAAAAAAATCTTACAAAGGAACTTATCTACAAAACAAAAACAGACTTATGGACATGGAAAGCAAACTTATGGGTACCGCAAGAGAAGCAGGGGAGGGATAAATTTTAAGTATGGAATTAGCAGATGCAAACTGGCATATACAAGATAGACAAACAGCAGGATCTAGTGTGAAGCATAGGAAACTATATTCAATATCTTGTCATAAACTGTAGGAAATGAATAAAAAATTACATATATATACACATGTATGTATGCAGGCATGCAAGCTCAGTTGCTCAGTTGTGTCCGAATCTTTGTGACCCCATGGACTGCAGCTCACCAGGCTCCTCTGTCCATGGGATTTTCCAGGCTAGAATACAGGAACGGATTGCCATTTCCTCCTCCAGGGGATCTTCCCAACCCAGGGATCGAATTCGAGTCCCCTGAACCTCCTGCATTGGCAGGCAGGTTCTTTACCACCGAGCCACGAGCCACCTGGGAAGCCTATATATGCACAATCAAATCACTTTGCTGTACACCGAAAACTAACACAAAATTGTAAATCAACTTCAATTAAAAAAAAAAAAAAAAGAACAGAACAAGGTGGTGTCTGTGCATTTGTGCTGAAATGAACAGTTTGTATTTAGGTTGGTAAATACGTTCATTTGTGCTCCTTTTTAGAGTCCACATATAAGTGGTATCATATAATAGTCTTTTCTGCCTGATTTAATTTATTTAGTATGATCATCTTTAGGTCCATCCACGTTGCTGCACATGACATTATTCATTCTTTTTTATGACTGAGTAGCTGGGCTTCCCAGGTGGCACTAGCACTAAAGGACCTGCCTGTCAACGCAGGAGACAAGAGACCTGGGTTCGATCCCTGGGTTGGGAAGTTTCCCTGGAGAAGGGCATGGCAACCCACTCCAGTTTTCTTGCTGCAGAATCCCATGGACAGAGGAGCCTGGTGAGCTACAGTCCATAGGGTTGCAAAGGGTCAGATACGACTGAAGCAACTTAGCAGACACACAATTTTCCATTTTGCATTCCTCCATATATCTTATATATGGGCTGCTCAGATGGTTCAGTGGTAAAGAATCCACCTGCCGATGCAGGAGACTCAAGTTCGATCCCTGAGTCAAGAAGATCCTCTAGAGTAGAAAATGGCAACTCACTCCAACATTCCTGCTTGGAAAATTTCATGGATAGAGGAGTCTGGTGGGCTACAGTCCACGGGGTTGCAAAAGTGTCAGACACGTCTGAGCAACTGAACACACACACACACACACACAGTAAAATGAACGGTCTGAATTTACAAAATGAAGAAAAACTGTTTTCGTTCTTCAAAGCCTGGCATAACCCAGGCTCCACCTGAAGAGACTGAGCCACTGAACTTCCATCATCATGGTTTTTGCAATCTCAGAATGGCCAAACTCCAAATACGGAGGGAGAAAAAAATGCTTCTCCCTCCTGTGTGTGACTAAATTCTCCACGTATCTCTATCTGGCTTATAAATATCACAGGCAGCCAGCGAGTTACTGCCAGGCTGAAGGATCCTCTTTACAAGCCTCTTTCTAGGTTTTTGAGTAAAGGTTTCCCTTATTAATTTTCCAGCCAGCATTCACTTAGCATTTGCTTTGAGGCATAATTGACAGGCAGGGTGACACCCGCCTGAGAGAAAGCCATAAATCAGAAATAATTTCCAAAATTGGCTGAGGGGCTGAAGTGTTGAATAGGCAAATACAGGTAAAAATCTCTTTATTAGGGCTGACAAGGACAGCAAATGTCAGCGAAGTGTTTCCTAATGTACCGGGCGAGATTAATTTGGGGGCCTTTCCTGAGCCGAGGGTGTGTTGTGCGTTCTCTAACAAGTCACCTCTTGGGGCTCCGAAGGAGGAGAGTTGTTGGGGCTGTAATTGAAGAAAGAGCCGGGTCCTGGAAGGCTGGGAGAGCCACTCCCGCAGCATCACCCTCCTCCTGGAAAAATCACTCGTCTGTCTTACACTCTATTTGCATTTTGCATTTTTAGTGGAAAAGAGCTATAAGTCATGATCCAAAGAACTTGGCAGGATAATGAAGCCAAATGACGTGTCCAAAAGGAGAGAAATAATCCGCTGATGGTAACCGAAGAAAACCTGCATGATAAATGAGAATTTGGGAAGGTTGGACTGAACATGTATACAATTTCCTCCATTCACAAATGATAATAATATGAATTAGATCCCTATCTTGGGAAGATAGAATAATGCCATCTTCTCCCCTTCTATTTCAGGTTCATAGGGACTCTGGCATAGGCCCCTTCCAACCCAAATTCATGGACTTTTATTAAAGTGACAAAATTTGGTCATTTCGTATACTGTCTACACAGATGCTTGTGCTATAAATTAAAAAGAAAAAAATCGCACTGCTTTTTTAAACTTCCAGGTATCTACTTAAAGATGTTATCTAAGTTATAGCTGACAGCAGCAAGATGAAAAAATAGAAAATAAGATGAAAATTATACGCTAGGAAAAATTACATACCAGCTCATTCTGGGAAATCTACACAGTAGCAAAAATTTAATCCCATCCTGGAAGGTTCCCCCATTAACAGTTCATAAAAGAGGTCAGGCTAAGTGAATTTAATCCGCAGATGTAATTAAGAAGGCTTATTTTTAGAAAATTAAGAAATGAAGATATTTACTAGCCAGCATCAGGAACATAATACTTTTCAGGGCCACTTTATTGGACAAGCAAAAATTATCCAGGTTAAAAAACAAGTGCTGAGCAACTACCAAGATTAGCCACCAAGTCTATGCAAGACACTGTACAAGGCATCTCTCTTTTTCAGTTTTCACAGACCCTGCAAGGGCAGTCATTAGTATTCAATTCAGTGAAAGTAACAGAAGCACAAAATAATAGCGACCGAAATAACAGGGGACAGTATTTCCTAGAAACAAAGATACGTTAAGGAGAGCAGCTCGATTGCTGCTGTGACTCTGCTTTTCAAAATCCCACCAGGTGAGTAGCCTTTCCACTCGTGTTTCTAGTCCCCTGAAGGTGTGGTTGTTTCCCGGGTCCAAGACGGCAGTTCTAGCATCTCATATGCGGTCTGGGTGCCGGGACGAAGAAAAGAGGAAGGAAGGCCGAGATGACTGTCAGATGTCTTCAGAAAGTTTCTGGCAAGGAGTTTAATGGTATTTACATCTTATTCATCTCATGTTAAGTGCAAGAGATCTCGGGACTATAGATTTTATTCTGGGCAGCACTGAATCCAGCAAAAGTCAAGTCTCCTCTGATTACCGAAGAAGACGAAAATGAATTGAGGGAGACAATGAACAGTCTCAGGCATAATATTATTTTCCCTGTTTTACAGGTTAGAAAACAGAATCTAAGAAAGGTAAAAACTTTCCCTAAATTAAAAAAAAAGAAAAGAAAAAATCGAGTAAGCAATTTTAGAGCCTTCATTCTTCTGATTTGCCATAAGGCATAAAAAGGATAAAAACCAACCCAATTAAATTTTTTACACTGTCAATTAAATTCAGTCCAATTCAACTAATTCTAAAAGCTCATATCTTGCTCTCACCATAAGTAAGAAACTATTTTAGGCATAGAGCACTGTGTTAGCTATAAGAGGATTTGTAGAACAGAAATGTGAATGGAAATCTAGAAATGTTGTATCCTTTCAGTAGATCTATAGATGGCAGCGGAGATGAAAACATGGTTACAGGCAAAATCAGAGGCAGATTCTCATGGAAACTGAGGAAGCTTAGGCCTCAGGACCTCTCATTTGCTCAAGGCTTTGAAGGCCCAAGGAGAGGATGCAGCATCGCATGACATAGTCATCTGATTTTGTGCAGAAGATATTCTAAATATAATGGGTTAAGATGTCTCTCGCTTTCCTTTTTGACTTTGTTTTTTTCACCTTTTCCCTTATGCTGGGCAGAACACTGCCATGGCCCCAGTCATTTCGGGGACCTACCTAAGAGGATGAACTGGGAGTTTGTTGAGTCTGAGTTTATGATGATACATTTACATGATTCACTATTATTTCTATGCAGAGTCAATTTATTATTAGCAATTCAGGGGTAGGAATACATTCAAGTACACTCTTACAAGTACACTTCTACAAATAAACATAGAGAATAGCATCAATACATTGCGGGAAAAATCAGTATTAGGTGATTTGACATAAATAATTTGTGTTGGATGTTACTTACACAGAAATAGGCAAACTGGCTAATGAGTGATGTCAAAGACTATTTCACCCCTCAGAAAAACTGAAATGCCCGGAAATCTTATAACTCCTATATAAAAAGACTTGGGAAAGATTTTCCTATGTTTGACAATAATTCTATATTTTACATGAAATTGTCGTTAATGACAGTTGTAAATTTTAAAATATTTTCCCAAATATTCAGTAGTTTAAATGTTATAGTTTAATTGTCACCCTGTTGAAAAGAAAATCTATCTTTCAAATTTCTCTATAGAGTGAAATATTATGAAGTTAGCTACATGAAGAAGTACTCAAAGTATATGTAGAAAAATGTAAGAAAAAGGTATTACAGAGATGCCAAACTGTTAACTTGAAATTTATCATGGTTAAATCTGGATTTAGTGACATTTGTGGCAATTATTAACCTTGTTTTTTAAATTTGCAATTTGTTGTGCTTCTATTTTCATTTTCAATAAATATTGCACTTTGTATCTGATGTTGTGAATTACTAATATTTTTTCTTAAAGAGGACTGTCAAAATTGCGTAAGCTTCAAGGTTAATAAAACTGGCCCACTAATGGATATATTACAAGTCAGAATGAGTTTGGATGGCTGCAGAGCAGGAGGAGGAATTGCAAATTTGGAAGAGTTAGAGCAGTAGTTGATTTCTTTCTTTGGGAATAGCATATTGAAGGCCATATCCAGAGAAGAGAAGGCTGAAATCTGCAAGACTGAGGAAAGGTGAGATGGGCAAGATGTGGGTTCTTTCTGACTAACAACAACAACAAAAAATTTAGGAAGTCACATTGTTGAAAGGATCTAGGGACTACACTGCTGTGCCTTGCTCAACATAATCCTCTTCTCCATCTTTCTTGCAATTTTTCATTAAAAGAAAAAAAAAGTGTGGCTCACCAATGCTGTGGTGCCAGTGGACACTTAGATGAAATACAAGAGTATATCACAAATAAATAAAAAATTTTTTGTAGATAACCCTTTATTAGACTAAGAATACTGCTAGTTTTTTGAACAATATTCCTAGCATTCCTATTATTTAATTATGAATGACAACTGAATTTTTTAAAATTATTTTTTTGCATTTATTGAGATAGTCATGTGATTTTTCTCTTTTATGCTATTAATATTATGCTATTAATATTATGAATTTAAATTTTGAATATTGAGCCAACCTTGCCTCCTTCGGAAAAATCATATTTAGACAGAATATATTTTTTAAATATTGCTGTATTCTATTTCTTAATATTTTGGTGTCAAGGTTATGCTGAACTCATAAACCAAGCTGGGATATTTTTCCTCTTTCCTGTTACGAAAGATATTGTGTGACATTGGTAGTAATTTTTCCTTAAATGTTTGAAAGCAGTTACCACTGAAAGCATCGGGATCTGAAGAGATGTTTTGTTCCTTTCTTTGATTGTTTGAGGTGGTAGGAAGAATGAGAAACTTTTAAATTTTATATTTAATATTTTAATAAGTATAGAGATTTATGGACAGAATGTTTGTGTTCTTTAAAATACATGTTAAGTCCTAACCCTCTTTGTGTCTCTATGTAAAGATGATGCATCTAGGGAGTAATTAAGGTTAAATGAGGTCATAGTCATGGGGTCCTGTTCTGATAGCACTAGCGCCCTCATGAGAAACAGAAGGGGGGCCCAGGAAAAGCTATGTGATGTCATTTAAAGACAGCCATCTGCAAGTCAGGAAGAGAACTCTCATCAAAAATCAAGTTAGCTGATACTTTATGGACTTTTAGCCTCCAGAACTGTTAGACACAAATTTCCATTGCTTAAGCCACCCCATCTCTGACATTTTGCTGTGGCAGCCTGAACTGATTATGCAAACTTTCAGTTCCTTTCTGTTTACCATTTGGAAGCTTGTCATCTTCTTTTTTTTCAAGTAAATTGTCAATTTTGTTTAGGCTGTTGAATTTATTGCTATTTAAAAAAAATATATCCTAGCATTATCGTTTTAACTCCTATAGGATTTGTAGGATGTTGCTCTTTTTTTCCTGATATTGATAATTTGTACCATCTCTCCTTTTACTTGCTCAATCTAGCAAGCAGTTTAACAATTTTATTCTTTTTGAAGAGCTGTTTACTTTGGTAAGTTTCTTTATTGCTTCTCTCTATTCTATTCTGTTCTTCTGGTTTCGGTTTCATTGGTTCTGCTTGATCATTTTATTCATTCTGCTTTGATCTTTTATTGCTTCTCTTCTCCTGTCTTAGAATTTACTTTATTGCTTCTCTATTTTCTTAAAGTGGAATATTATTTTTTTTAATTTACTTTTTTCACTTTTAAGTATTTAAAGATATAAATTTCTCCTAAGAGCTGCTTTTGTTACATCCTACCAATTTTGATATGTAATATTTCTATTACAAATATTGTATGGTATTTTATTTGACCCCTGGGTTGTTTGCCTATCATTTAAATTTTAAATGTTTTTTCTTATTTATTTTAGTATTTCTGACTTCTAATGTAATTTCATTGATGTTAGAGAAAATAGTCTATAAAATTTCAACATTTTTTAATCTATTGAAATTTATAGTACATCATGTGGGGTAACTTGTTGAACAATCCCTGTATGTTGAAAAAATCCATATTCACAGTTATCAGTATAATGTTCTTTTAGTGTCAATTTAAGTCAAGTTTTTTATAGTGTTGTTCAAATATACTATACTTGTAATGATTTTTTTGGTTAGCTTTATCTGTCAATTACTGACAAAGAGATATTGAAATCTCCAAATATGAATCTGCATTTATGTAGTCCTCTTAATAGGTCTATTTATTTATCCACCTACTTTGAAACTGATTAAATGAGTATACATATAGGACTGTTTTATGCTATGAATAAATATCTTTATCAATATGAATTGATGCTTTTTTTCATTATGAAGTGACCCAGTTTATTTCTGGTAATGATATTCCTGTTTTCCAATTTACTGTGTTTGATATCAATATAACTACACAAGCAAGCTTCCAAGGTGGTGCTAGTGGTAAAGAGCCCACCTGTCATTGCAGGAGATGAAAGAGACACAGGTTCGATCCCTGTGTTGGGAAGGTCCCTGGAGAAGGAAATGGCAACCCACTCCAGTATTCTTGCTGGAGAATTCACATGAACAGAGAAGTCTGGCAGGCTACAGTCCACAAAAGTTGGACATGAATGAATGATTGAGCATGCATGCCCACACATAAGCAATCTCATAATTACTTTCCCCATGGCATATTTTTTCCCATTCTTTTACTTTCAATATATCTGTGATTTTATAGTTAAAGTGTATCTCTTATAAAAAGCCCATTCTTGAGTCTTAGTTTATTTTCATCCTGAAATTTTTTTATTTTTTCCATGGGATGTATTATACTCATTTACTTTTAATATATTTTTACTTAAATATATGTCTAAATTTAAGTCAAACATTTTACTACCGGTTTCCTGTCTGCACTCTCTATTTTGTTGTTTCTTTGTTTCCCTTTTCTTGCTTTCTCTTTGGATTAATTTATAAATTTTGAATATTTCACTGTATCTTTTCTATTGTTTTTTAGCTATACTTTTTGAATTATTATTTGTATGATTGCACTTAAGTTTATAGTATACACTCAATTTATCACAATAAATATTGAATTAGCTTTATGCCATTCCGTGTATAATGAAACAACCTTATACCTGTATAACTTCATTTATACTTTCTCCTACTTTTTGTGCTGTTTTTATTACACAGTAATTTAAAATATTAAGACCTCATAATACATTGCTATGATATTTTTCTTTAGTCTTTTAAAGCATTTTTTACTTTTAAAGAATTTAAGAAAATGAAGGAAATAATCTCTATATTTACAATTTCTCCAAGGTCCAGAGGACTATGAGATCACAGACATGAAGCTACATGATGGTAAGATCCCAGTTAGGTGTCAGGAAACTGAGATTTTGACAAATGTGACACTGTAAGTCAGTGAAATCTTTCTGCTTTTACCCCCAGCTTCTGTGTAATCAACTACATTCCCCTGTTAAGGAAACACCTGATTGAGAGGATTCTCTACAGATTTGGGATTTCTCAAGATCAGTGACCAGTTTGATATGGTAACCTATAGATTCATCAAAATCCAGTTTGTTTCTTCATGTCCTTTATGACAGGTTTGTTTCTCAGAACACTGGCTCCCACCTTAAGCAAATGACCAAAGTTTGAGTTTGTCCTGTATTTTTCATTTACCTAGAAAAAAACTGATTTTCCAGAGTTTCTTTCTTTTTTGTCCATAGATCTTTGGTGGAATTTTTTAAAAATATATGTTGTTCCTGTTTTTCTCTTTCATTTTTTTTGGTGTTCAATTGATGATTTCTTGTTATTTTCTTGAGACTTAAAGTCTTTCATTTCTTTCTAAATCCCAAAAAAAGGGGAAAGACTAGATTTTCTCACTTTTTTATCCTTCCTTCCTTTGCTCCTTTTTCCCCTCCTGCCTTCTTTCCTTTTCATCTTATTATGTAAAACAGATTATTACCTACCCATCTTTCCATAGTCCAAGATTAACCAATTCTTTAAAGCTCAATTTAAGATTCCCCCGTTTGTGAAACTCTTTCCTAAGTATACACAAACATGTCCAACTCTGACAGGATCTTGTTTAGCAGCTCTATCATTCCTTTGGCATTGACATACACCGCTTTACATGGTTAGCTTTCTTTTTTTAAAAGAGATTTTAATTAAGAGTTCTTTTCCAAGAAGAGTTGCTGTCCCAGAAGAGTTCCATTTCCTTGAATGTAGAGAATGTGTTTTTTGTTTGTTTGCTTGATGTTTTGTTAATATTATTTTTAAATTCATTGCCACTCAAGAGAAGTAGAATACCCATGAATTTGTTTGAAGATAACAGTGACCATAATTATGGCAACAGTTCTCTTGTTTGAGACTGCAGGGAATAAGAGATATGAGGTTGTCTTTTCCACATAATAAATCTTCGTTGGCACAATAAAAAAGTAATGAAGCACTCTCCAAATACACATATTCTTACTGTGTATACATTCATTATAACATACATGTGAGTATCTTTAAACATAAGGTTAGGATGACAAATTTAAATATTCTTAAATGTATTGATACCCTTATGTGCTATGGCCATTTATTCTGTGTTGAGTACAAATGTTTAATATAGACTTTAAGAATTTACATATTTTGAATAAAAAACATAAAATTATTGTAAAAGAAACAGTTTAATTCAGGAGATTAGATCATCATTATAAGACACGCTAAGAAAATTTTTAGTGATGAAAATATTTTTTAACAATTCAAAACACAATTCAATATGTCCTTCTCTGAAAGCCAACCTCTAATTTCTAGATGCACCTCCTTTTATTATCCATCATACTTGTAGAGATTCTTCTTCAGAATCAGAAATATTATGAAAATATCATGTATGAGAATGATGTTCATGAATAATGGCCATAAACTAGAGCATTGTTATATTCCTAATGTGTATAGTTACATAAGCATTACTTGAGAAATGTAGAATACAATTTTTGAGTTGAGAGTACTTTTTAATAGGAAAAAAATATCTATAAATGGAATATAAAAATTGCTTACTGCAACAGAGGGTGCAAAACACAGAGAAAATAACTTCAGTGGATCCATAATCAAAGGTCATTAACCAGGATTTGCATCCTGGCAACATTTTGACTGCCCAGATTTGTAATCCCGTGACCCCTGGTGGTCCGGTGGGTAAGAATCTGCCTTCCAACAGGACATGGATTCCATCCCTGCTCAGGGGACTCAGTCCTACACACCGCAGGGCAACTGAGCTGGCACTCCACAACTAGAAACACTGCATGCCGCAATGAAGAAAAAAGACTTATAATCCACGTTTCTGGTGATCATTTTCCATATCATGATTAAAACTTTGAAGGTGGGATACCATCATGACTGACTTTTATTCAAAGACTCAGCAGGCCCTGCTTCTTGTTCATGTTCCCTGTACTCTAGGATGTCCTCGGATCTCTTCCCCGGTAAAGAGTTTCCTGCTTCATCATTCTCCTTCTCCCATATCTACTTGGTTCTTTAAGGTCAAAAACAGCAAAAAGATGTGAGACTTTTAAAAAACTCAAAAAGGCAAATTTATAGGTTAAATATTGGGCTTAGGAATCTTAGAGTCTGCTCCTAAAGGAAGTTAAAGAACTTTAATGAAGGTTAGAAAGTCAAACCCAAGAAATTCACTCACCACACTGAAAATAAGTAAAGTTAAAGTCTATTGATTACGTCTTCTGTGTTACATTATACAAGTTACATGAGGATATGAGGAATATCTTACTCATGTCTGCTTCTCCAGCACCTCATCAAGGTCACGGCTAAATATTGGCTTGATAACCTAAAACAAAATACACACACACACACACACACAAGGAAGGAAGACGGAAACATCAATTAATTTAATGATAAATTAAGCAACTTGGACTTTAAAACCATTTTAGTCTGAATCTTGGGGCAAAGCAATCATATATTTTATAATGTTTCTTGATTTTTTTTTTCCAATGCATCACCTTATCCTTTTACAAACCCTTTCAGATCCTGTTTGAATCTCTTGCCGATTTGACATCTCATACGTGAATTTCCCTGTACTCCTTAGATACAAATCTGCAAACACTGGATTGAACACTGCCTGGCATTTATGTATCACTTCCTCTACACCCTTTCTCCTTAGAAGTTGCCCGTCTCTGCTCCCCACATACTCCCTCCCCTCCGGGAGTCCATCTTCATCCAGGGGCTCTCCCAGCTGGTTGGTCGTATTCATCCATGATTATTCTAGGAAACAGAAACTTCATCCAAACTGTTAAATGATAACAGAAAGATCCAAAAGTCAAATAGGCTTTAAAGTTAGTTAGAAATCTCAGTGATGTCACTTTGGAACCTCTTAACTGTTTAATCCATGTAGAATTGGCTTCCTCTATGATTTCAAGATGGCAGTCAACAACTCTAAGAGAAACATACTTTTTCTTCTAAAGTGACAGAGAGAAACCTGGATTGAGTTGATTTAAAAATAAAAGATAAGTTAGGAAGTGGAAAGAGTGAATATGGAAAAAACTGTTGAAGAAAGGGAACAGGGTAATGGAGTGATAATTGGAGGGAGATGTGGAGTCAAAGGGGAACAGAGACTGAGTGGGATATTAAAATTGTAATTATGATGGTGATGATTTTTCCAGACAGTTGGGTCAAAAATAATTGTTTGAACATGTTTTCCTATGTTGACTCACTATTTGTGTCTCTTTTTTTCTGAAGTACTTGTTCTTTGCCTATTTTATTGGATTATAGGTCTTCATGCATTCTTTCTTTTGTGTCTTATATATTCTTGATATTAAATTTTTTCTACATATACTGCAAATATCTCTATAAACTGTCATTTAATTTTAAGTTGATATCTTACTGCTGAAGAAATTAAAGGAAGAAATCAAATGGTTGTCCTCTAAGAGGATTGAAATTTGGTCTGTAATCAATTTTTTTTTTTTTTAACATTATGGTACTAAAACTTATGTAGTGCAAAGAACACCATATTAATAATATCTTACACATTAGAACACTAAAGTACTAGCCATGATCAGTTAAGGGTATGACTAGCATTGGGCACTGTGCTTAAAAGCTGCGTACATGACCTTTTTAAATTTTCACAATTGTATGAATTAAACACAGTAATTTATATTTCACAGATGAAAAACTGGGCTTCAGAGAGTTTAGGTTCATCATCCAAGGTTACACATTATTGACAGGAGACAGTCCAAATTTGAACCCTGGTCTGACTCCAAATCACTGCTCTAATTTCCTACAAGGTAACTTCCAAATCAATGATCATTAGAATTTAAACCGACCTTGAAGATCTCTTATTGCAGCTACCTGAAGAAGCACTATAGGGTGGTTGTCAAAAGTGTGCAGCTGAATCTTGGCTATGCCTTTTAGGAGCAATTTTCTGAGGCTTCATTTTTCTTATCTATGTGATAAGCAGAATATCATCAATCTCTTACTAGAGTAACTGGGATACATAAGATGATACATATAAAGAAGTACCTGAGATACAATAAGAACTCATTATTGCCTATTGTTATTATTACTATGATTATTATTACTTTTTATTCCCACCTGACACCCAAATCTCTTTGTTAATAGTTCCAACAAATGATAACCTAGTCCTGAGATCAGAATCTCCTGCTAAAGTTAGCTCATTACCTCTTATAGAGGTCCATTTTATCTTAGGAAAGTTCTGATTATTAGAACATTCTTTCTTATAATCAAATGAAAATTGCCCTTCTTGAAATTGTTTTAACAAGACTTTCTAGGATGGGATACAAGCTTTTGGAGCTGATTTTTATTAAGTCTCTGTAAATTGTCTACTAACTAAGAAAAAATCCTAACGGTAATCTCCTCTCTGTTCAAGCTCATCAATGCTCCCCTTAACATTCTGAACAGAACCCTATGTCTATATAGGTGTGACTAGGACAGCCGACAGGTCAGTTCAGTTCAGTTCAGTTGCTCAGTCCTGTCCTACTCCTTGCCACCCCATGGACTGCAGCATGCCAGGCCTCCCTGTCCATCACCAACTCCCGGAGTTTGCTCAAACTCACATCCATCAAGTCAGTGATGCCACCCAACCATCTCATCCTCTGTTGTCCCCTTCTCCTCCTGCCTTCAATCTTATCCAGTATCAGGGTTTTTCCAGTGAGTCAGTTCTTCACATGAGGTGGCCAAAGTTTTGGAGTTTCAGCTTCAGCATCAGTGCTTCCACTCAATATTCAGGACTGATTTCCTTTAGGATTGATTGGTTTGATCTCCTTGCACTCCAAGGGACTCTCAAGAGTCTTCTCCAACACCACAGTTCAAAAGCATCAGTTCTTCTGCACTCAACCTTCTTTATGGTCCAACTGTCACATCTATACATGACTACTGGAAAAACCATAGCTTTGACTAGACAGACCTTTGTCGGCAATGTCCCGGGGGTAAGCAGGATTATGTTCTTTCCTGCCTTGAGTCATTCATTATGTGGCCACGCCTACTTTGCTTACTTATGTAGCCATATTATACAGCTCACATATATGCTACTTATAAATGAATGCATACTGTCCTGATTTAATGAGGTTTTGGACTCAGATGTAGAGTTCATATCTGACTGACAAGCTTAAGTACCTGTTCCTGAATTATTGTTTCCCTATTCTTATAGTATAATTAATTTTTCAAATATAATCAAAATCAAATGTTTAAACTGGCAGTTAATAATAAAAACCACGGAACTCTTCCTTAATAGCTTTTTGAAAAAAGATTTTGATTAATTCCATCTACTTCTTTAGAATCATCACCTGTGCACACACTATATATGAAACTGCAATAACCTTTGATTATATCTGTATACTGCTGTGTTTCAGGAAACAGCTTGATTTCATTTCTTATTTCTTCCATTAGCCTAATAAATAATCATTAACTGTCCTTCCTCCTCCAGGCAATCTTTCTATGCCTTACATGTGCCATAAAATTCATTCTACTTGTCCTTGATATATAAGGAATTCTTGATTCCTTTTCCTAGTTTCCTTTCTTGTTTCCTTCCTTCCCTCATCTTTTCTTTGTTTCCTTTTTTTCTTAAATCTTGATTTAAGTGAGATCAGAGACTTTTTGGCATGTGGGGCATTAGTATGTGAGAGAGGGAAATGCAAAGAAAGGTGCTGGGACGTGACATGGTAGATAATCCAGCCCAAGCCATCACTCCACAGCATAAACAGAGAAAAACTCACTCTCCTAGAGCTACTTAATTATTTGTATTGTCTAGTATTTACAAGCCAATAGTCAATCACACATTGCTATATCTTATTTTCACTGTTTTTCATTTTTTTGGCTTTTTTTTTTTTTTTTAGAATTTACACACCATGCCTCTCTGAACAAAAAATATTTTAGATGCTTGCAGTAAAAGAATAATGCAATCTGAATGAACCATTGTCATGGAATCAATGTAATATCAAATGATGGAGAAGAATGTGATTCAAGGGTACACACACAATTGCAATAATAGCATCAACGGCTGTTTTCCCTTCTTCCTCAAACACTTCCACTTGTCCTGCTAGAATTCCCACTCTGTCCAGAAAATTTTCCTCTATCTCTGCTTGTCAGACAATGTACCCCTTCCTTGACTGTACTCTGTGGTTGTCAACTGAGGGTTCACATCAGACTTATAGAAAGAGCTGAGGATAAAAGCTGAGGCCCTGAAATCCATCTCAATCCAACTGAATCAGTGTGTAGAAAGGGAGTGGTACCTGAGGGTACTGCTCCCTCCACGGTCCCTAAAGGAAGAGGATGATTTATACTCGTTTCCCAAATTCCTCAGGGTCAAGAACTCTGGTCACTGTTCTTGATCCTCAGTATCTCTTTTGACCATAATTTTCCTGTGCTCATAAAAATGGCACTGACTCTCCACCTCCTTCTCTTTTATCTACAGCCATCCTTATCTTTCATCAAATTCAGGAAGATTTCGGAATACAGTTCATAGTTTCAATTTCATTCCTTACTCTTATTCTCATTCTTAAAAATACAGGGTGGTGAATATAAGAATAAGTTCTGCATCCTGACTTTGAGAACTTGTTCTCAGTTCTGCTGTTACTGGTTTTGCTGCCACAGGAAGATTATTTAAACCCTCTTTGCCAGAAGATGGAGAGGGTACAAAGAAGGAGTGATAGTTTTCAGTGTTAGGATTAAATAAATTACCATGTTTATTTCTATGAATTCTTAACTTATATTATGCTTTGCCTGAATGATGGTCCTGAACCTCTCATGGACACCCTATCAGAATTCTCATACCTCCTCTAATCAATTACCATTCAGTTATTTTCCACAAATACAAATCTAATCATATGACTTCCCTACTAAAACTCCCCTATCTACCATTGCCTATAAGATACAACATAGTTCTCTAGGAGCTGCATATAAACCATTCAGGAAGCCAGTTTCCACCAGATCTCCCTATTCTGTCTTCCTTCACTTAACACCTTCCCCCCTTTCCTTCTTTACCACTCTGGTCACGTATATTATGGATCCCATAGATATCAGTTCAGTTCAGTTGCTTAGTCATGTCCGACTCTTTGCAACCCCGTAGATATAACTGCACGCTTTTATGCCATATACCTTGATCAAACTTTCTAAATACACGGGCATGTTTCCTTGGGTAAGTTTTTCAAGCATTCACTAATATCCTCAGTTATAAAATTAGAAAAATAATAATAATTACCTTGAGAGATTCTATGAACATTAGTTGTATTTATAGATTCATACACATTTGAATACATACATATATAGGGCTTCCCAGGTGGCTCAGTGGGTAAAGAATTTGCTTACAGTGCAGAAGCTGCAGGAGACATGGGTTTGATCCCTGGGTCGGGAAGATCCCTAGGAGAATGAAATGGTAACCCACTCATTCTTGCCTGGAGAATCCCCATGGACAGAGGAGCCCGACAGGCTATAATCCATGGGGTCACAAAGAGTCGGACATGACTGAGCTCAACAATAATCCTGACACAATTACAAGAGACACACGCCCATGATGGGGCTGAGAAAATATCAGCTGCATTGAATCCTGTCATAAATTGCTGTTTTTCTCCTTATTAGTAGCATCATTATCATAGCCACTCTGCAAAGTTTGTCCTGAGTCCCCTCTACATATTCTCTGGGTCCCCCAGCCCACCATCTCTCTGGCTATGTGACACTTGCCCCCTGAGTTGTGATTGTTGCCTTTTATAACCACCATCCCACTCACACAGGATCATTTTGAGGGCATAGCCCATCCTGGACCTGCTCCTTGGAAAGAAAATAGTCCCTTGATCAGATTCACGGAGTGCTCACTTCAAAGAATTGTATATACCTCAAGGTCATCAGGGAGAGTATAAATTACCTGACCCTGGAGAACCTGAGGCTGACAGGCTTTTCTGTGGAGGCTCAGCTTTCTGTGAAAACAGGAAAACTGCCTCCGGAGAAGGTCAACGCCCTTTCTCTCTGCAACCTCCCTCTAAATGCACACCTCTCTAACTTGTCTGTACCCTGAGCTTTCTTTCTTCTAAGCTCCCCCAAATGGGGCTTACTTCTCGTTAATAACCTTTCTGCCCACCCCTTTTTGGCCCTCTCTTTCTCCTTCTGCCCTGTTTCTCTCCACCTTTCTCTGCTTTCCTCCTCCCCTCCTCCCGTCCCTCGCTCCCGTCAATTTTGACCTTTTCCATATCGGCATCTCAGCATTCAGGGGCCCCCATCTCCTCCCCATCCTGCACTGGCAGTCTGGTACCTCTCTCTTCCACCTTCTTTCTCTGCCTAATCATAATCCAGAGGTGAAGATCTGGGCTTCCCAGGCAGCGCTAGAGGTAAAGAACCTGGCTGCCAATGTGGGTTAGATCCCGGGGTCGGGAAGATCCCCTGGAGAAAGAAATGACAAGCCACTCCAGTATTCTTGCCTGGAGAATCCCAAGCACAGAGGAGTCTGGCAGGCTATGGTAAAGAGATAGTGTTGCAAAGAGTCAGACAAGACTGAAGCAACTTCCCGTGCACGAAGATCTGACTTAGCATCCATACCTTAGAAAAGGAATGAAAACAAATGTTATGGGTTTTGTTTTGTTTTTTGCTCCCAGCACACCTCGATTACAGCAAGTTATTTCTACAAAGCATAGAGGAGAAAAACAAGCATGTTTCAGCTCATGAAAGCCAGTGTCCATGCAGCCTTGAGAAGCCAGAGTTCCCGAAGTGTCCAGAAAAGGTTTTGTCAGGTCGCTCCATCAAGACCCACTAAAGGGCAATTTCTCTTTCTTAGTATTAACCCTCAATTGGGAGTCAGGGCAGGCAAGGCCTTGCTCTTCACAAACACTCCAGGATAAGGTGATAAGAAGATTACAAGTAAAGCCCCTCTTTAGCTATTCCGCATCTCCTGTCAGACAGAGCAAGTTAAATTACAGCACAGGCCACACATCCATTGATCATCCACTCAGCGTGCACTACCCAGGGCTTTAAAGTACCATGCTGAGGATAAGTGAAGTCATCTCGCCAAGTTTATTTTAGCAAGGAGGGTTAACCAAGTTCAAGGGGGTGAGGGACTTGGGTGGGGGGTGGGGCTCCATCTCCTCAATGCTAAGTTCGATTTAAACATCATCTTCATCAGGGAGTATTTTCTTACAGCCCAGGAGAGGTGTTGAGAGAATGCACAGATGAGGCCATAGCCCTTAAATGCTCTTAACTGGCTTACACATGTCTCCATTGGTCCCTGGCTCCACCCTCAGCTTGGAAAGCCAGGCTCAAAACACAGAGAATACTGCTAAAATTGGCATTTATCCTATTTAGAGTTTGTACATTCGTGTTCAAGATGTAAGATCAGTTAAGTCTTAGTACATTTGAGGGGCCCTAGTCTGCTCTATGAATAAAGATAAAAATTTAGTTTTTGTCTTTCTGTTTATTTGGACAAGATGCTCTCCTGAAAGAAGCTTCAATAACCTTAGTTCAACTCATAAAACTTACCGTGTAGTTTAACAAAGATATAAATTCTTTGAATGGTTTTGAGAGTCCAGCCTTCATAGAAATACCATAGGCCATTTTGAGGCTAAAACAGAAAAAAAAGAAAAGATAAATTATTAGAAACACTTAAAAATTCTGTGCATGACACTCTTCTTTATTAAAAAGACCCATTGTAAATTGGAAAGTTCCGAAGTCTTTGTGGTGAGGGAGAATGAATTATAATGACATCACTGGGTCGTGAACTAGGCCCACTGGCTACTTTCCAGAATGAAATTGACTAAGAGAGATCAGATGAGCCCATTCGTAGCACAAGACATCTGGGAGGCAGCCAGGGAATCGAGGTTCAAGCCCCCTATTTAGGACACACTTCCTCTTCCTCTTCATCATCAAATATAATCACAATTTCTCAGGCAAGGTATCTAGCCTAGCAGTGCATTTCCATTCATATTCTGAAGAACACCCCAAAAGTTCTTTGCACTCACTCCCCAGTGAAAGGCCTCATGAAAAATAGTAACATGTCAACATCTGCCTGACACCTTTGGTGCATTTTCATCATGTTGCTGATGGGAAGCATTTTGCCTTCAAATAAGCATAATTTTCCAGTCTTTTCCATCTCCTTTTTTTTTGTCTCTCTCCCAGCGTAATAAATGGTGTCTGAAGCCCAAGAGAAACTCATTTCTGTTAACAGATCATTTGTAAACCTTTAAGGGCAGCTGGTGAGAAAGGGGATTTTTTTTGCTTCTGTCTTAACTTTCCTGGTTGTCTCTCTAAATGCAAAATGACACCTCATTCAAAGCTTTCTGGTGTCATCTTAATCTTCCTTATTTTACACTTTCTATCTTTTTGATATTGCTATAGACTGCATGGAGGCTTTTTACCTAATACTGTAATACCTATTATCTTAGGCATTTAGGTATATAGGCTCTTGCCAGCTAAGAATAATACAGATCAATTGGATGTCAGTAGCCCAATAAAGTCAGAAAGTATATATATTTTTTCAGGATAGAAAAAAAGACGCCTACCTGTTCGACCTTAAAGCCAGCACATTTCAATATTAATATATTTTATGCATGCATGTGATAACGTCTTACCATTCTTATGGATCTGTAGGGAAGTCTCACTTTTCTCAGTGGAGGATTATTACCTATTCCAAAGGGGCTATGATTATAGATACTTACTAAGACAAGAATAATTGACCATAAAAAACCTTTTATATTCCCACAATTATTTTTGCATTGACTAAAAGTGTCAAGAAAAATCTGATTTTATTAGCCAGCCCCTAATTTGGACTCCATTTAATTCTTTATCTGGCTTTTTCCCCCAATAAGTTTTTAGTCTGAGAGAGTTGGCAATTGTACAAAAGAACAATTTGTTACAGAAGCTTTACTGAATGGAAGTTCTATAATCCAAGTATAACATCAAGTATCAAATAAAATAAAAATGTATGAGATCAGCAAAGGGGACATGCTCCAAGGTAAGAAACTGATCTAGGGACTAGGAAAAAAGAAGTTTAAATCAGAATTTGACTGCTCAGCTATGGAGTAAGGCTGTGGAACAAAGGGTCAAATGCAGTTTTGACCCCTCATTCCCCTCCACCCACCAAAAGATCAGATCCGGTCAGCACTGAGCCAATTTCCAGTAAGAAGCAAGAAGCAGAATTGTGCTTGTTAAGAAGCAGTGTGGACATCTCTAAAGGACACTGGAGGGGATGAGTGAGGAAGTACTTTGGCTCTTCAGAAGCTAGGGGATGCCATAGACAGGAGGAGAGGCGATGACCTGGTACTCGTTTGACTGGAGCAAAGGGCTGCTCACCACAAGTGCTTCTTTTCATGGCTGTCTCTTTGAAATATTAGAAACAGGGACAAATCAGTGATTACAAGTGGACCTTGTGGTCAAAAGCATGACTGCTTCTGGAAAGAACTCAGATGAAGAGGACAACAAGTGTTTCAGTGTCACTGCGAACGTGTGGATAATCCTTGGCGACTCCCTTCTAGGACTAGCATTCTGATGTTGGAGATCCTAGATGCATTGGCTTGTCATGTAGTAGAGGATTCAGTGGACAGTAAAAAATAGAAGTGACATGGCATCCATTATGGCATCCATTTTGCCCTTGCAAATAAAACCCATCCTGTCTTCCATATGCAAACATATATATATACATATATGTATATATAAATAAACATGTACATATATCAATAACCATATATGTAGATATATATATATATATATATATGAATGAATGAAAGTGAAAGTGCTAGTCATCAGTTGTGTCCAACTCTTTGGGATGTCATGGACTATAACCCGCCAGGTTCCTCTGTCCATGGAATTCTCCAGGCAAGAATACTGGAGTGGATGGGTTGCCATTCCCTTCTCCAGGGCATCTTCCCAATCCAGGGATCGAACCCATATCTCCTTCATTACAGGCAGATTCTTTACCATCTAAGCCACCATATATATATATATATGGGTGAAGAATGCCATTAAATTATGACTGATTTAAGTCTATAAAACAAAATTTTTGTATTTTCTTGAAAGCAATAAGCATGGTATACAACTGAAAATGAGATTCATGGGTGCCCCACACTCAAGTCACCAGCAAGCCAACTGCAGCTGGGTCCAGACATTTCCCCCAGGTGATGTAAGTGGAGTCTGCTATCACCAAGCCAATGTTATTCAACTCAATCTCACACCTCCTTCCCAGTTTACTGGTGGTGGACATCATGCAGGAGAAAATCTCTCAGCTCTATGAGTTGCGCAGGCTCTAGAGAGAGGCTATTTCCTCCTCATTCCCAAGGTAACTGGTTGCAGAATTAGGGATTTGAGGGGATAACTTATAGAGCTTGGAGGCACCTGTGAGAAAGGGAACTGAGTTACTCTCTGGCTGGGTGTTTGCTGGAAGTGAGAAATCGCAGCATACCTTATTACCGCCGTGACCGAGTGGAAGGACACAGTGAGGAAGAGTCTGTGTGCCCTAAACAAGTGCCTAGTTGTGTTTTAGGGTAAAATGCCCATAGAAACTGGGCTCAAGGTTGGTCAAAGGCGGGAAGTCTACTAGTATGTGTGTAGGTGTGTTTAGTTTTGTCCGACTCTGTGACCCCATGGGCCATACCCCGCCAGGCTTCTCTGTCCATGAGATTTCCCTGGCAAGAATACTGGAGTGGATTGCCATTGCTTACTCCAGGGGATCTTCCCAACCCAGGAATCGAACCGGAGTCTCTTGCAAATCTTGGATTTGCAGGCAGGTTCTTTACCACCAGCACCACTGAAGGTGGAGCTTGCTGGAATCATGGATCACTGTCCTTGGGAAGAAGACAGAGCCACTGCCTTCACTCCAAGTGGCCTTCTTGCCCCCAGAGGGTGAGAAGAGGACTCAGTGGTTTCATCTCCAGTTGAGCAAGCACTGAAACTAAAGAGTGTTTGGGAAATTTAGGGCCGCCCAGGAAGCTACTTGACCAATGGAGAAGTAGACTAAGAATTTCTGGGGACATCAAGGAAATAGACAAGGTCTTCAGAAGGTTGCCTGAGGTTAAGCTACACACCTCAAGGGGAAAGAATACATCACGAGTGGTAGTTACCAGTTGCAAAGAGAATCAATGAAGCCAAGGGTCATGTCCCAATCTGAGTTTTCTGCCAATTTAGATAAATCCTTCCTCCTTTACCTTCCTTCCCAACACCCTTTATCCAACAGCAGAAGGTCAGTCAAGGACAGGGAAAGCCAATGTGCCTTTAACTCCTCCTGATAGGAGTCAGATCAAGCAGGCCAGAAGAATTTGACTAGGAGTTGAGAGAATGATGAGAGTGTCAATAAAAATCCTTAACCCCCTTTTCCAATCCAAGTAGTCATGATCAAGTCTGTTGTGGGGTCTGCTGGGGGAAAGAGAAGACATTTTTTTTTTTGTAATATAATAACAATGCTATTTTCATTACTGTCTTCTGAAGAAAACTCAGTTTTTATTTTTTTTTAACCTTAAACTTACTATTTTGTATTGGGGTATAGCCAATGAACAATATTGTGGTAGTTTCAGGTGTATAGTTAAGGGACTCAGCCATATATATATGTGTGTGTGTGTGTGTGTGTGTGTGTGTGTGTGTATCTATTCTCCCCCAAACTCCCCTCCCATCCAGGCTGGCACATAACATTGAGGAGAATTCCCTGTGCTATACGGTAGGTCCTTGTTGGTTATCCATTTTGAATATAGCAGGGTGTGCACGACCTTCCCTAGTCCCCAACTATCCCTTCCTTCTGGCAACCATAAGTCTGTGAGTCTCTTTTTGTTTTATAAGTAAGTTCATTTGCATCATTTCTTTTTAGGTTCCACATGTAAGGGATGCTGTACGCCATTTCTTCTCTTACTTCACTCAATATGACACTCTCTAGGTCCATCTGTGTTGCTGCAAATAGCATCGTTTCATTCTTTTTAGTGGATCAGTAGTATTCCATTGAGTATATATATGCCACAGTGTATATATGTATCCATTCCTTTTCAATGGACATTTAGGTTGCTTCCATGCTTTGGCTATTGTAAACAGTGCTGCAATGAACATTGCAATGCATGTATACTTTCAGATCATGTTTTTCTCTGGATATACGCCCAGAAGTAGGATTGCAGGGTCATATATTTGCTTTACTTTTAGTTTTTTAAGGAACCTCTGTCTCTTTCTCCATAGCAACTGTACCAATTTACCTTCCCACCAACAGTGTAAGAGGGTTCCAAGAGAAGAAATTTGAATCCAATATGAGATTTTAGTTTCAAAATAGACTGCACTGAGCTTTTATATTTGAGAAGGACTAGAAAGTTATACAGCCTTGCCAAGTTATTTTTCAAGAATGGAAAAGGGAGGTTTTGGCATAGCATGGTTGAAAATCAGAGTTGGAAAACAAAGGAAAACAACAACAAAAGGAATTTGTTTTGTTTCTTAACCAATTTAAGGTTATTTGATAAACCAACTTTACTGCTAAGGCATCCATTGTATTCTCTGTCAATCTGATCAAACTAATCACCTTCTGACTGACTTAATAATCTCCTGTAAGCAACAGGAAGACCTAAAGAGATTGTTAGAGGGTTGTTTGTCATATAAGTAGCTGTTGATGATTCCAGAGCAAACCATGACTACTTTGTCAAATTTAATTACATATATTTGCTTCCCTAGAACATTATTTATTTGGCAGAACTCACTGCCATTATAAAGCCACTTCAAATCATCAGGTTTCATTTAAGAGGGACAATTGTTAAGAACCATCTGTAAATAAACACATACCACTGATTTTATTCTCAAAATAGATAAGAAATACTTTATACATCCTGCTGTCTCTTTTGGTACCTCAGGGAATGAAAAGACAACACAGTCATTTCATCCTATATCATTGAAGGAAAGAAACACATAAAATAGATACTTCAGGTTAATTAGCAGGAGCTTCCTGTGGTGATTCATCAGTCCATTTTCAAGACTCCACGAATTTGATGGGTATAAACACAACCACCATAATGGAAAAACAGGGGGCTGTCCATTTAGGATTCCAGAACAATAGGTTACACTAGTAGCACTCAATCGACCACTTTATTTTCCATCTATTTCCTACTGAACTCAACTCTGATCTCACAATCCAGACCAGCCTTCATTTCTACTTGTCTTTAGAGGGCTCTGCTTATTTTGGCCTGCGGGCTCAGGTGCCTACACCAACCTTGGTTCCAGAAGTGAACCATCCATGGCTTCCTTTGTCTTTGACTTGTATCCATTCAGTATTTTAAAAGATGAATATAATCTTGGTAGTCTGTGCTCTGCACCTTTACCCCTTTAACTTATCTTTTTCTCGCTCTTTGACCTGGATTCTTTACTCCTTTTGTCCTGAACCTCAGCCTCAATACTGGACTGTACTAAAATATAGTAAAGTGACTATAGTTTTCACTGCACAACATGTGGGGTAAGTTATCTTCAACAGATCCTATAGGAAACATCCCTAATAGTTCAAATACCCTGAAATTAACTCACTCATAGAGTCATCCCAGCATCTTTCAATTGACCTCAATCAATGACTTCTAGACTGACTTTAGGAAGCCACCTTGTTCACTTCTTTCTCAACCTAGGAAGCCCTCCCAATAAATTCCATAGGTAGGAGAAGGTACCATGTAGTTATAACCAAAAGTGTTATAAACCTTGACAAAGAGTGAGAACCATAATGATTCAGACTCAGGCTTTAGAGCTGGATGGACTGGGCTCCAAATCCTGGCTCTGCCTTTTTCCAATGTATAGACTTAGACAAGTCATTAAAGTCTCTGTACCTTCTTTATAAAATGGAGACAATAGTATTTCCTCAATCCAGGTGACATAGAGGATAAAAGCCCGGGCTAGGTAGCAAATTGTTCTAGGTTTATGTCTAAGATCATCACTTATCAAGTATGATCTACGGGAAAGTTACAAATACTTGAATTCTTCATGTTTTGGTTTCATCATCTATTAAATGAAGATGCTAATGGCAACCTAGTCATTGAAGCACTTTGGGTATGAATTTAATTAGTGTTGACAAAATGTTTAGAAAGTGCCTGGTCATGTTTAATGTTTAACATGTGTAAGTCAGTATGAATCAAATTGTTGTAATATACTACAACTCATTTCTACCTATAATAAGCCAAAGGATAAGGTGAATATTAATGATCTTCTTGACAGATTTGACTTGGAGGCAACCATAGCTCATTAGCTGACTGAAAGGGGTCTAAACCCAAAAGACCGAGAAACAAAATGTCCCTAAACTGGCCCCTAACCACTCAAGTCCTAGCCACTTTCTATCTCTGCTGAGAATTTAGCTAATCACATCTTATGGGGGTTTCTTGTCAGTCCCCAGCCTCTGCCTGAGAAACCCTAAGTTGAGTGAGTAGTAAAGAGGAGATGCCTTGACTTTTTTTTAATTATTATTTTACAAGAATCAAAAGTGTTAGAAGATATCACTGCTTTAAGAGCAGGAGCAAAACAAGTTCAGTCAAATTTCCTGGGTGATGAGGGAGGTGTAGCACACCCATCAATGCTTAATATGCAACAAGCTGTGTAACAAAACGCCAAGCTTCTTTTCACCCATGTAAAGTCCATAAATAAAATGACCAAGAACTCCACCATGATGGAGAGAGTGAAAGTGAAATATACTGGTTTCCATTCTTCAAAAATTAAAAAGTATGTATGTACACAATATATATAATTTTAAGTTGAATGCACTGTGGGGAAGACTAGGATAAAACAGTCTCTAGTTTCTCTGCTGTGTAATGAAAGTAAAATAAGTACACAAATATCTCTAATGCAAAGCAGGAAGTAGTAAATGTCAAAGAAATCCACAAATGGAGAGTAGCTGACGTGCTGAGCCCGTTGAGAGGGTTTCCTGTATAGGACTAGGCAGGAGTCTGCAGCAGGAGAGGCATTTGACTAGCTTTTAGCTTCTATTAAGGACTCTTACACCAAACAGCAGCCCTCACCCCACCACCAATGGACCAAGCGCTAACTCATGCCAGAAACTCCCCTTCCTGTCTTTGCCTAGCAAGCCTGTACTCATAAGACCCATCTCAAGGGTTATTCCTCTGCTGCACCCTCTTCAAATAGGTTTTTCCCTCTCTTATTTGGGAACACACAGAATGTTGTATCCTGTTCTTTCCCTTTGACATTTTAACACATTACTCTGTCACCCTTCCTGTCTTTTTCACTGAACTGTGATCCCCATAAAGGACTGGGCAATGCCTTTCAATCCACGGTACCTAGGGATACTTTGTCAAATCATTGAACTTTATCAAATTATTGAACTCTAGTTTTAAAAATGAAGAAATGTCCTGAAGAAAATGAAGCTTCCTGCCACCCGTGAAAAGTAAAAGCATGGAAGAAAGTGAGAAAGGAGCTCTTGGTGTGCAATTGCCTGGTGATACATAATTTGATTTAATTTTCATGATCCAATGTTCCCAGTTAGCATCATTATCTCCTTTAACTCTTGTTGAAATTGAGGCTCAGAGAAATTCAAGGACTTGTCTGAAGTCACAGAACTGTTAGAGTGAGTAACTGGGATTTGAACCCGGGTGCTTTCCGTCACTGTGTGATGTTCCTGAATGAAGAGATGTGCCCCGTCTGAAGGTTACTCAACATTAAAAAACCAGTAAACACTTTGACAAAATCCGGAATGAGTCCTTCCTACCACCCCAAAACCACCATGGAGTTTGCGCTAAAAAAAAAAGTTTGCCTCCCTAGAGATAATTCATCCGTTTCTGAGAAAAAGAAATCAGTGGGAAAAAAAAAAAGAAAAGAAATCAGCGTTCTCTTTCTTGCCTTCTTCCTTCATCTTTTCTACAGTTTCTTTTCCCTCTCTCTTTGTGCTTTTTTCTGTCTCTTACTGATGCAGGGGAGGATTAACTTTCCCAAGTGAAAATGGTAATGATGATGATGGTTGGGTCAAGCTTATGGTAGGCTGGCTTATTCTTCAGGTTCTAAAATGGTACAAGATTGATATTTAGATTTAAACTTTCTATACTATAGGAAATAAGACCCACTGAATTTTTTGTTTAAAAGTTGTTTTCTTAAGGAAAAATCAGAAATGAACAAAATGATCTACACATAAAATTACATGTCATTTATAATTTTAAAAACTCAGATAACTAGAAATAACTTTAATGTTCAATGATAAGAGTTTAATAAATTATGATACTCTCTACATATGGAATATTTTGTATTCACTAAAATATGTTTACAAAGAGAGCATAAGAAAATACTGTGCTATGTTATTTCAGACATCAGAATACAAACATATAAAAAGCAAAATTCAAATTTTATAAGGATTGTGTATATATCTGAAGAAAAAAGAAAGAGATTGGAAAAATATTAACAGTTGCTCATTTTGATTCTATAGCTAGTGATTCTTTCTATAGTCACCTATCCTACCAGTAACATGGGATACTTTTGTAATCAGGAAATACATTCAGATTTGATAAATGCTTGTCAAGTGCTTGCGATTTCATCTTGCAATTCTTCCTAGGAAAAAAAAAAAGAATTTTGTTTGGTATTTATTGCTTCATCCCAACCACTGTTCCAGGAAGGAAGCTCTGTCATTCTGTAGCTTGTGTTTATTCATACCTCTTCACTCTAGCTCCCACCAGTCTGCCTTCCAAAAAACATCCTCGATATAGTCCGGTGTACTGAAAAGAATGTAAGGTTCAGAATGAGGCAGATCTGGGTCTGAATACATTTCCCCGTTTTCTCAGCTGTGAAATATTCAGAAAATTCTATTTGCTCTGAGTTTCAGCTTCAGGATTCCGTGAGAATTAAATGGGATTGCATATGTTGTGCTACCAACACAAGTCCTGGGACACAATGCATTAGTCACTAACACAGGTCATTACTTCCTCCTGCCTCTCCTGCTCTCTGCGCCTTCCCAAACTTACTGATGTTTCAAGTTCCAACTCCCATTCTAGTTCAAAGTTCTTCATGACTTTTCCTGGGCGGCCATGGCGTCAATTTCTGACTTTGTTTTCTGGATGACTCACTTAGCACTTACAGCTTCATGCAGTTATTGAGTGCGTGGCAGGCCTCCCCTATCAAGCAGAAGAAGCAATCCCTCCTGCTCCCCATCGCATCCGAGACTCTCATTTATTACAAGCCTTCAATCATCAGCTCATGCTGCGGAGCCCAGTCTACCATGCTGAGTTTTGAATGCTAAAGCAAACTTAAGAGTCATAATATAGAACAGTTAAAACTACAGTCTGGAGTCATGCTTCCTCTTGTTTCACCTGCGACAGGCTGAAAAGCTATCAGTGGCCGGTGGGTGGTACCTTGTGGCTGGATCTGAGTTGTCAAGATAGAATGTCACCATCCGGAGAGACAAGAGGGCTCCCAAAGCCCTGGAACAGTCCTGATTCTTGTCAGACTGTGGAAAAAAGAACATAAATTGGTGAGTGCATTTGATAAGGTGAAGTAAAGTAGTTGGGTCCTACAGCTCTAATTTCTTTCCTTACAAGTCCGTCAGTCAAGTAGATTGCTTAGGAGCTCGGTTTCCATGGGATGGAAGCAGAAAAAAAGAGAGAGAAGGACAGAGGCACACAACAGTATCTCTCTCAGGTATGTTTCTTTAAGTGCCTTTCAGGCTAAAATTATTGACATGCCAAGTCTAATGATTAAATTCCAAGCTTTAGGCCCAAATGTCTAAAAAGTCTTTATCTTAAAAAGTTGAAAAAGAAATGCAGTGAATAGTGCATGAAAGAATCCCTTCTTACGACATTGTCCCCACGAATGAAAGCTGAATGTTTGGCCTCAAACTGTTTCTTAGGAAAATTACAAATAAAGAGAAAGGCAAGCTTTTACAAAAACTTTGGTCACAAATATAAGGTTTTGATGCCAGAGAATAATTAGTGTTTTGTTCCTCTTTTGAATAGCAAAGAAGAGGAGGGTTTGTTGGCTCTCTCTCATGTAATTCTATTGACCTGCCACAATTTTACAGAATTTAGTAGCATATATTATTCCTTTTTACATATAGTTGTCCCTGTCCCTTTAATGAGATCTTACTTGTATTTTTGCCTATCTCTTCCTTCCTTTCTTTATTTTTTTGTATGTCATAAAACTGCTGAATTTGTACAACTTTCAGGTAATTATTTTTATGAGCTCACTGGAGGTTATCTTCAATGCTATCACAAAGTCTTCCAGTGGTCAATGAATCATGCAGTATATTTCATGATTCCTCTTCCAGGAATTGCTACAGAAGCATAGGTCAGTCCACAGAAATACTTTTGAAAGTTTGGAGCAAAATATATTATTGTAATACTTTTTTTCCCTAATTATACAAGCAGTATCCACATTGTGAACAATTTAGAAAGTAGAAAAAGAGTAGAAAGAAGCAATTAACTTCCCCCAAAATATTTTTAATATTTTAATTTCTATCTTTCTGTTACATATACATGTTACATATACATGTAGGTCTGCACACAAATGTAGGTTTGCACTCATTCATTTTCATTTACACCAAAAAGAGAATATTCTCCTTTGTCACCAAAAAGTTTTCAAGTTTATTCAATAATTATTTTTATATTATTATTTGAATAAACTATAGTTTAAATTGATATTGGCCTTTAGACTACTTTGGATTTTTACCTGAAAAATATAACATAGGAAAACCAGAAGACATGATCTTATGCAGTTTAATTTGGACTGGTTATGCAAATTCTCCCCCAACTCCATACCTGAGTCACTCCTAATTACAATTCTCTACTAAATTCAATGGGTTTAAAAAGTTTAATGAACCTTTTCTGAAATAACAAAAGATAAGATTAGAGTTAAAGAAAAGAACCTTTATTCTTAGGAGATGATAGTTAACTGATAAGTGACAGCTGTCACTGAACTGAGGATAGCCAAGAAAGGCCTGTCATTCTGTAGAATCTGATTCACAAACTTGAAGTAGAATTTCTGAACTCTAGAACAGGAAGTTCTATGTCCAACAGTGGCCCAACCAACCGCCAAATCCAGGCCAACGGCTGCTTTTGTATTACCTGTGAGCCAAGAATAGTTTTTACATTTGTAAACGGTTGAAAAAATGAATTAAAGAATGATAGTTTGAGAAGCATGAAAATTATATGAAATTCATATCTTCATGTCTATAACAAAGTTTTATTGACATATGGTCAACACTCATTCGTTTAAACATTTCATTAGCTGTTTCATACCATAACAGCAGAGTTTAGTAACGACTGAACAAAGCACAGAATTATTTACTATTGGATCATTCACAGAAAAAGTTTTAGAGAGAAAGAGTCTTACTTTAGATGATCATCAGGTTTTAAGTAAAGTATCATTAGAGAAGTCTAGGTTTATTTTCTTTCAGCTCTCTCTCTGAATCTCCTTCCTTTTAATTAGCAATATTGTATGCTCCCCTCAGGGAAACGAGAGGGATTGTCTATATTCATTTGCTATCAGAGCTGCCTTTGAACTTCAGGAAAGTCACCATCTTGTTTTTGTTCACTTCTCTAAAGCTTAGTGTCTGCCACATGAAACACAAGTAAGTTCTTTAAACTTCTTGTTATCTTGAGACAGGGCAGGACCTTCACCCAATTTATTTAGTTATGGAGGAGGAGGATGAAAGATTGGGTCCTAAGTGTTACTCAATGGCATGACATGGTTTTCCCTGGAAAGCAGCCAGAACTGATGCTTAAGAGGTGTCTGTCTGATGAACTGTACCCCTGTGACACTAAGCAGAGCCCGGAGGAGGTGGCGGTCCATCTTTCTAACTCAGGTTTGACTCACGAGTCAGAAGAAAGTGCACAGTGCATGGAAGCCAGACCCACCCCTAAGACCGTCCAACAAGGAAATAATAGCTTCTATTGGACACCCATTTAGAAGGCGGGATGATCTGGATTATCGTTGACGTGTATTATAGCATTTTCATACGGGCAAAAAACACCCCAGGTAACTGCTGACTGCGACATTTGCTTTAGTAACAGGAAGTGTGGGAAATAATTATTAGCCAGTGTATGGGCTGCAGAGAAGCTTTCTATGTAAAGGAAGCTGTGTGCTGAACGTATGGAAACTTCCAGCACAGCCGACATAAACAGAAAAAAAATAATAACAAAAAAGCTGGGAGGTTGAGGGGAAAGGAACACTGGGCCACAATGCCTCCAGAATAAAATTCTACATACAGAATAAGCTGAACCCCAAAATTTGACAATGAAATTCTCTTATAACAGGATTTCATTTTCTCATAAAGCTAGAAGTACCATGAGCTACTTCCTGTTATCCCACCGTCCTCAACTTCAGTCTTAAAATCAGGTTGGAATTGTACATGGTCTGTACAATTTCCTGAGGCTCTAAGAGCTGGTTTTGGTACTAGCCATGAAAACAGAATTTAACAAGCATATTTGAAAATGTTTATAAAAAGTGAAATTCTGGTTATCTGAGGTCAGCATGAAATATAAGACACTATTGTCATGTATGCATTACCTAATTAAATTTAAGTATTGTTTTAGCTCATCCAATTAAAAAGTAGTGTGCTTATTATAGAAAAATTTCAAAATACAGAAGTTTTAAATGAAATGAAAATAGCTTCTATAAACTCTCTAACCAAAGACAATATTATTAAGTATTGTTTCCTCTCAGTCTTTTGCTGTGATATTTTTTTCACAGTTGTAATTATACTCAAAGTTCAGTGCAGTCTCTTGCTTTTTCCCTTAACTGTATCATGTAATTTGTAAATAAGACATAGTTATCTTGAAAAAGCCTGAGAGATAGATAGTCAACCTATTAGA